>NW_010432790.1:1318-2664 GCF_000710305.1 Buceros rhinoceros silvestris | reverse complement strand
CCCGCCCCCTCTGACCCCGCCCCTCCCCCGCAGAGGTGGTGGGTTGCGCCGACCCCCAGGGCTGCCGCCGCGCCTGCGGGATCTCCGTGGGCTGCTCCAACGTCGCCTACCCCCGCCTGGTGCTCACCCTGCTGCCCCCCGGTACGGCGTGGCCGTTATTAGCCGCTTATTAGGCCATTATTTGGGTTATTAGGGCGTTATTAGGCTGTTATAGGGCATTATTAGGGCATTATTAGGCTGTTATTAGGAGTATTAGGGCATTATTCGGGCATTAATTGGGGGTATTAAGGAGGTGTTAGGGGTATTAGGGCATTATTAGGGGTATTAGGGCATTAATAGGGGATATTAGCAGCTTATTAGGGGGTATTAGGGCATTATTAGGGGGTATTAGGGCATTATTAGGGGGAATTAGAGCAATATTAGGCAGTTATTAGGGGGCTTAGGACACTACTAGGACATTATTAGGCGATATTAAGGAGCTATTAGGAGTATTAGGGTGTTATTTGGGCCATTAGGACATTAATAGGGGATATTAGCAACTTATTAGGGTTATTAGGGCATTATTAGGGGGAATTAGGGCAATAGTAGACGGTTATTAGGGGGTTTAGGACATTATTAGGACACTAATAGGGGATATTAAGGACTTATTAGGGGTATTAGGGATATTAGCAGATTTTTAGGGAGTTATTAGGGCTATCAGGACGTTATTGGGGGGAATTAGGACAATATTAGGCGGTTATTAAGGGGTTATTAGAGCATTATTAGAGCATTACTAGGGAGTTATTAGGGCTATTAGGGCATTATTAGAGGTATTAGGCATTTAATAGGTTATATTAGCAATTTATTAGGGGGTTATTAGGGATATTCGGGAATTATTAGGGCATTATTAGTGGGTATTAGGGCAATATCAGGTGGTTACTGGGGTATTGGGGGTTATTAGGCCATTAATAGGGGATATTAGGGGTATTAGGGCAATATTAGGGTCTTATTAGGGATATTAGTGCTTTGTTTGGTGGTATTATGGCATTATTAGGGCTTTATTAGGGGTATTAGGCTGTTATTAGGGATATTAGGGCATTAATAGGGGATATTAGGGAGCTATTAGGGCTTTATTAGGGGATATCAGGGCGTTATTAGGGCCCTATTAGGGTTATTAGCGCTTTATTCGGTGGTATTAGGGCATTATTAGGGGGTATTAATAGAAGCTATTGGGGGTTATTAGGAGGTATTTAGGACGTTATTAGGGGCACTAGGGCATTAATAGGGGATATTAGGGATTTATTAGGGTGTTATTAGGGGGTATTAGGGCAATATTAGGGACTATCAGGGCTGGCGGGGGCTATCAG
>NW_010432790.1:502-1189 GCF_000710305.1 Buceros rhinoceros silvestris | reverse complement strand
GCGGGGCTGGGGGGGGCTATCAGTGGCTATCGGGGGCTAATAGTGGGTCATTAGTGGCTATTAATAGCTATTAGTGGCTATTAGCGGGTCATTAGTGCCTAGAGGGGGCTATTAGGGAGTTATTAGGGGCTATTAGGGGGCTATAAGTGGCTATTAGTGGCTATTAGTGGATATCAGGGGGCTCACAGGGGCTATTAGCGGGTCATTAGTGGGTATTAGAGGCTATTAGGGGGTCATTAACGGGTCATTAGTGGCTATTAGCGAGTCATTGGTGGCTATTAGGAGCTATTAGCGGGTCATTAACGGGTCATTAGTGGCTATTAGTGGCTATTAGCTGGTCATTAGTGGCTATTAGGAGCTATTAGCGGGTCATTAACGGGTCATTAGTGGCTATTAGTGGCTATTAGCTGGTCATTAGTGGCTATTAGGAGCTATTAGCGGGTCATTAGAGGCTATTAGGGGCCATTAGCGGGCCATTAGTGGCTATTAGGGACTATTAGAGGGTCATTAGTGGCTATTAGCGGGTCATTAGTAGCTATTAGCGGGTCATTAGTGGCTATTAGGGGCTACTAGCAGGTCATTACTGGCTATTAGGGGCTATCACGAGCTATTAGCGGGTCATTAGTGGCTATTAGCGACTCATTGGCGTTATTAACGGGTCACTACTGGCTATTAGGGGCTATTTGC
>NW_010432790.1:0-275 GCF_000710305.1 Buceros rhinoceros silvestris | reverse complement strand
TATTAGCGGGCAATTAGCGGCTATTAGCAGGTCATTAGTGGCTATTCGGGGCTATTAGCGGGTCATTAGTGGCCATTAGCGGGTCATTAGTGGCTATTAGCGGATCATTAGTGGCTATTAGCCGCTATTAGCAGGTCATTGGTGGCTATTAGGGGCTATTAGCGGATCATTAGTGGCCATTAGCGGGTCATTAGTGGCTATTAGGGAACTATTAGTGGCTATTAGTGACCCCCCCCCCCGTTGCCGTGTCCCCCCCAGGGCTGCGCGGGCTGATG
>NW_010432789.1:0-5040 GCF_000710305.1 Buceros rhinoceros silvestris | reverse complement strand
TTAGGGGAGTATTGTATGATACAGTGTCACGAGACTGAAACAGTAAAACTCCTCTCGCAGGGAAAACTGATGAAGACTCTAAGATGGAGATACTTCCACAGCAAGTGGAATCTCCTGGAGATGGCCATTATATTGATCAGCTGGAGTGCCCTGTCAGTGTTTGTGAAGCGGACAATCCTTGGGACCCGAGACATCAGCTACTACCAGGAACACAAAGAGGAGTAAGTACTAAAGGTAGTTAGTGCACCCTTTGTTGGTACTACTTCTGCAGAAACAAATCTACTTCTCCTCTTCCCAGACAGCAGCTTGTCTGCGCTAGGTAACGCTACCCCATACAGCTGTATGACCCACGTCGATATTTCAGGGCTTAGATGAGTGTCAGCAATAGGATTTCTTCTGATGCTGCTCTAATAAAACACAGCAGACTCGAGCACCCAGTTGCCCAGCCCAGCTGCTAGTTCCCTATCTGCATCACCCTCTTCTGAACCAACAAGCCTTTCCGCTGCACACCCATCCAGCTAGTACGTAACCTGCTCATTCTTTGCTGCAAAAGCCATGGGTTAGAGGACAATATCAGTTTGTTTTATACAAAACGGAGAACTATAACATCCATTAAAAAAACCAGTCACACAGGAAAGAGGTCAATTTAGGAAGGGGACCTCTGGAGGTCTCTTCTCCAGGCTTCTGCTGTGGAGTTAGATCAGGTTGCGCCACGCCTTGTTTGGCTGAATTTTGAGTATCTCCAGGGACAGAGGTTCCACAGCCTCCCTGGACCCCTGTTCCAGTGCTGAACCACTCTCACTGAGGAGAAAAAAAACGTGGGGTTTTTTCATGCCCAGCTGGAATTCCTCTTGCTGCAACTTGTGGCTGTTGTCTCTTCTCCTTTCATTGCGCACCTCCAGAAGGTGTCTTGCTACAACCTTTCTATAATGACTGACTAGGTAGTTGGAAATGGCAATTGGAGACCTCCTTAAGTTTCTTTTTGCCAGGCGGAACAAACTCAGCTGCCACATGCTTCTATGTCCTGTACCCCAACTCCCAACCATCTCAGTGGCCCTTCACTGAGCTCAATGTCCTCCTTGCACTGGGGAGCCCAAAACTGCATTCAGTATCCCAGTGCAGCCTCGCAAGTGCTGAATGAGAGGAAAGAACAAGCTCTTCCTTTAACCTGACAGCTACATTCTTGCTAACGCAGCATGCGCGTATCGTATAGGTGCATGTCATGTGCTGTATCAGCATTCACAATTTATAAAAGCTCCTTGTAGTCACCCCGTTGTAAACAAAATCCACACAGAATGTGCTACCTTCATAAATGATAAATATAAGTATTACCAAGTTTTTTTCAGCTACCATTAAGACCGGACTCACCTCAGTCACAGGTCGCCGTTCTGACCTCCAATCTTCTACTTCACTCCTCCCAGTACCTTCTCACACACCCTGTTGGAAGTTAGCTAATGCTGTCACAGCTAGGGCATCCCTCCAGCTGCACAGCGCCAGTAGCCCCATCCTCTCAACCTCACATGCGTAGAAGACCCTGTCTTCCTTTCCAAGGGTCAGAATACGATCGTAAATTTGCATTAGGTGCCTTTAAACTGTGACTTGCTAAAAATGAGCAGCATTCCAGCTACAGCCTAGATCCTCCCTTAGCTCTAACTCATGCTGATCGAAACAGCTCTGCCGTGTACAACTCAGCTTTTCACGTGCACACAGCAGGAAGAACAGGCAGGAACATTCAAGCAAGAACTCAGGTTAGCTCTCCACTGAACACAAGGACAGAGTGACTGGCTTTTCCAGCATGCCCATGTATGCATTGCAAAGGCTTCTGTGTGCACAGTCTGTCACATCTTCTCTTTTTTCTAACAGCTGTGTCAGCTTTAATGAAACAGCAAGAGCTGATGCGGTTCTTGGCTACCTGATTGCGTTCCTAGTGCTTCTCTCCACAGTGAAACTGTGGCACCTCCTGAGGCTCAATCCTAAACTAAACATGATCACTTCAACTCTGAGGAGAGCATGGGGTGATATCTCTGGATTCATCATTGTTATCGCAATCATGTTCCTCGCCTATTCCGTTGCTGTGAGTACCACTGGGGTTTCTGTTGTCTGCAGTCTACATCCACGTACTGACAGGTTAAATGAATTATTTCGGATTGCTGAAAGCCACACAGCTTTGAAATGCAAAACTGAATAAAGCTGCCTGTCTAAATCTTAGGTTAGTAACTGGGAGCCCAGTTCTTCAGTATAAGTGAAAGACAACTTAAAATACCTACTTATCTGTCCCTCACAAACTGGAATTTCGTACAAAAATCAAACACTGAGACAAAAGAAATGGATTGTCTTACAGCTAAACACATTGAGAAAGTGTGAATCCAGTTCTTAGCTCTAGGTTAGTCTTCCTCTGTGACCTTGTCTGGTATTTCCCCTGTTTTTAAACAAACAAACAAAAAACAAACCACAAAACCCACTTCATGGCTCTGAAGACAAGCTAGGGGAGCTTTCTCTGAACGCTGCAGCCATTAGCTGATTTTGTGTCAAGGACTCTGATCATGACACAAGATACGTCTCCTTTCCTCTGCAGACGAACTTGATATTTGGCTGGAAGCTCGACTCCTACAAAACTCTCTTTGATTCAGCAGAGACCATGGTCAGTCTTCAGCTGGGAATCTTCAACTATGAGGAGGTACCACCTCTAATTCTAAGAAATTTATCACTGAGTAATTAGCAGCTCAGCTATCAAATATGCTTTGAACCAGCAAATAGATTTTCAGTTAGTGCTAGACATTAATCTGATTTTTCACAGCCACCTGAAGCAGCCTCCTTTTCCCATCAAGAAAAAGACACCACGTGAAATACATGTCACATGCCATTTTGACCATCAGCAGATTCACAATGAACCTTTCACTGAGAAAGGTGCTCACATTTTAACTGGATATGTTAGTTACTGACTGCACGTGAGCAATGCCCTGCATTTGTTCTGAACACGCACCCACCAGCTTCCCAAGAAAGGCAAGGCCTTCCACAAGGGAGCTTAATGTTACACTTGTTCTGATTATTTTTGACTTTTTCATTAAGTTCTTTCAAATATTACAATATCCTTTAAACAGCTCTTTGGGATTAAGCTAGTTTTTGGACATCTCTCACAGTGAAGTCCTCCCTGGTGGATGTCTTTAGAGCATGGATCCAGCAGGGTATGGGTAGCTCTGAAGATCAGAAACAGAGCACTAAGTTTTTCACCTCTACATCCTGTGAATCATGAAAATATATTCCTGCTATATATAGCTTACACGAAAACAAAGGTTTTGGATTTTTACACAACCCTTAGTTATACGTGTCCATGACAGTCTGACTGGACTTCTTTGTAAAGCATAAAATAAAATTAAAGTATACAGAGAATTCATCTATACTTCGAACGCTGAGGCAAGAGGGAGCTACAGCTCTTCTGTGGATAAACAGATCTGCACGCTCGTCAACTTTCATGCAAAACTTTCATACCTTTACAATCAAATGCAAATACTTAAAACAACCAAAGATTGCCCACATTCATATATCATCTATATAAAATGTTCTATCATCTTTGTTGTATCAACATACAAAAGTGACTAAAGGAAAAAAAACCTTATATACCATGTCGCATAATTTATTATCCACAAGGATTTTCAGAGACAAACTCCTTAATGTGTCTTAACTGTTTGTATGTATGGGTTTTGTTTGTTTTTACAATCACATTATGTTGTCTTACCTTATTAACACTACAGGTCTTGGACTACAATCCAATTTTGGGCTCCTTCCTAATTGGCTCCTGCATAATTTACATGACATTTGTGGTACTGAATCTGTTCATTTCGGTGATTCTGGTTGCTTTTAGTGAGGAGCAGAAGCATTACCAGGTGTGTCCATCTAAGTTCTTCTGCGGTGTTAGCTTACTGTGCAGTGCTTACTCATGATTTACACCATCCAACGAAACCAATGTGAACTCAGTCCAACTCTTAAGAAGGCATCATTTCCTCATAAAGCACACTTCAGATTTTCCAGGTTTACACTGCCCTTTCCTATTCAGACGAGTCTCTGTTCAGATTTAGTACAAGATTTGTAGTCCTGTGTACACATAAATCCAGCAAAAAAGTCTTAAGATTTGTGTCTGGCTCCATTGAAATCAGTGCCAAAACCGATACTAAAGTCCCTGGGGACTTCACAGCTCCTTTCAACACGTCACTGTGAGGGCCTGACCCATTCAAGCTATTGAGAGCGCGATGTGAAATCCAGCTTAGTGCTCCAGTACCGTCCAAGCTCCCCTGTGTTTTAAATAAAGTCAAGGGAGATGACAACAAAGATATGCTCAATAGAAAACAGGATCTCTTTAGTTTTTTTCATTTAATTCACCCGGAAATGGTGGGCAGCTCGTTGCATATACCACTAGCTGCACAGTAGCTGGCAATGGAACTCCCAAGCTCTTGGAGCGAGTTTTCCATGGGCTTTGTCAGAGCCCAAACTTCTTCTGTAACGTCCATGCTCACCCATGGCCATCTGGGACTTCTGTCTTGATGAAAATACAATGGAACTCCCAAGCTCTTGGAGCGAGTTTTCCATGGGCTTTGTCAGAGCCCAAACTTCTTCTGTAACGTCCATGCTCACCCATGGCCATCTGGGACCTCTGTCTTGATGAAAATATTGGCATGATGTTTTGCTTTGGCGGTTACCCAGGCTCTGCTTAGAGTGAAATCTGGCTTCTTCCACCTCAAGTTGAGATTGTCTCTTGTGACTTTCTCTGCACCTGCTTTGGGTCCGTGTACCCCAGTAACTTCTCCTTGTGATTTCAGGCTTCAGAAGAAGAGGAGATCGTTGACCTAATGCTAACCAAGCTTTTCAGTTTCTTTGGGATTAAATGCAAGAAGGAAGAGAAGCCAGTCACTGACCATCAGCTGCAATCACCTGATTATTGAATCAACAACCAAGCGACGACCACAATGAGAAGTCACTTCCTTTGTGGTGAAAGCTTCCCCCATGAGCTGCGAGCCGCTACGCTTAGGCCGTGATAGCTTCCCG
>NW_010432788.1:428-1593 GCF_000710305.1 Buceros rhinoceros silvestris | reverse complement strand
TTATATATACACACATATTAAAATATAGTAAAAATACATAAATATGTTTTTACATATTCATGTAAAAATATAAACATACACCGTGTGCCATATATTTATATAAATATGTTAAATGTATATAAAAATAAATATCTGTAGCCCCACGCCTAAAGAATAACACACCTATATGCCTGTGCACAAAGCACCCGCATGCCTATATGCAGCTACATACATGTATACGTACAGCTACATACATGCAGAGGTGACCTGTACATGCACACACGTGTATATACAGCTCTGTACATGCAGTCCCAGCGCACACGTACATACATGCAGCTGTGTGGAGGCAGAGGGGACCTGTGTGTACGCACAGGCATGTACAGACACACGCAATACCTGTGTGTACACACATATACCTCTAGCTACACGTAAACACACAGGATGCCTGTATGTACATACACACGTGCGTGTATACGTCTATAAACATACAGAATACCTGTATATAAACACATACATACATGCAAACACCGGTAGTACCTGTATGTATGTAGATGTATGTACACACACATGGTGTCAGCACACGTGTGTGCACATGTAAAGACCCCAGCACAGCTGTAACACACGTATTAGGAGCAGTGTATGTACAAGCACATAGAGACACACATGTGTGCCGCACTGCCCTTCATGCACATGTGAACACACACGTTATCAATCCATGTGCAGCTACACACGCAGAGTACATACACACATAGGGACATACACATGTGTGAACACACATGCATGTACTACCAGCACATGTGCACAACTGACATGTGCACACACAGCCAGAGACACGTGTGTATCAGCAGTGTATGTCCACACACAGCCAGAGACACGCGTGTATCAGCAGTGTACATCCACACACAGCCAGAGACACGTGTGTATCAGCAGTGTATGTCCACACACAGCCAGACACGCGTGTATCAGCAGTGTACGTCCACACACAGCCAGAAACACGCGTGTATCAGCCCAACACACGTGTGTATCACCTGTATATGTGCACACATGATACCGGGCAGCCCTTACACGTATAGACCCACACACGTGCAAACCCAGCAGCACCCACCAGCACCAGCACCCACCACCCTCCCCATGTTCTCACTCCATCCCCGCTCCACCAGTGCCCCCCAGCTCCACCAGTGCCCCC
>NW_010432788.1:0-201 GCF_000710305.1 Buceros rhinoceros silvestris | reverse complement strand
CCGAAGACGAGAACGACAGTGCGGGTGCCCCCTCCGCCTTTATATAGGTCTCGGGCCGGTGATGTACACACACACCTGGAAACTCCAGCTCCGGTGCCTTCCTCCTCCCCGCGGGCCGACGGTTACTTCCTTCTCCGCTCGGCATGTTCCAGCTCGGGAATTTGGCTTCCGACACCTCCAAAACTCAACAGGTTGATGGCC
>NW_010432787.1:400-3417 GCF_000710305.1 Buceros rhinoceros silvestris | reverse complement strand
ATGATATATATATGATATATATATATGATATGACTCAGGGCCAAGTGCTGTGGAGGGTGGGCATGGTCTTCATGTTCAGTCAGTGTGACTGCTCTTACCACTTGGCTTGGATCGAGGACCACTTTTGGGGTTGTTTGCACTTAGCTGCATTTTTCAATCTAGCCTTTTATGCAGTATGGATCTCAGAATAAGATAATCAAATAAACAAGTGCACGTGGGAAGATAAAAAATAAGAGAATGGAAAAGACGAGTGTGTACGGCAAGATAAAAATAAAATCCTGTCACTTCAAATATACGCACAATGTTTTACTCGTGAGGAAGATTACAAAGCTCTGGGAGAAAATAAGCTGTAAACACACAAACAGACAGAATCTAGCTGGGATGCCCACCCTGCACGTGCTAGAAGCAGCCAGGAGCCTGCTGTATGCACCAGCTGGGGAGGAGCTGAAGCCCTCTCCCTCCAACAACGGTGAAGCCAGCCAGAAACGCCTCTCACCACATGGCAGCACCCACAACCTGCCGTGAGGAAGCAGAGGTCTCCCCCTGCTACCAGCAGCACCTTAATGTTTATGTGCCTGATCTACAGGAACCTGCTTCTGGTGGGCGCAGATGAGTGCTGGCGCTTTTCATCTTCATTCTGAGGGATGGCTGCTAACAAGAGGCATTTTTAGCTGCAGCAGCAGTGCAAGGAGATGGAAGCAGCTTCATGAGGACGTATGAAGAAAAAATAACAACCTGTCACGTCATCTCTCTGACTTGTTTCCAGCCCATCTGCACCAGTGCTGGTGAGGGGTTATCCCCACTGAAGGCAATTCAGGGTTAGTCTCTATAGATTTGAGGCACGGCTATAAA
This sequence comes from Buceros rhinoceros silvestris, assembly GCF_000710305.1. Taxonomy (NCBI): domain Eukaryota; kingdom Metazoa; phylum Chordata; class Aves; order Bucerotiformes; family Bucerotidae; genus Buceros; species Buceros rhinoceros. Next base: position 2,565 of record NW_010432787.1, on the reverse strand, counting down.
CGTGCTTAAAATAAATAGCGGAGGGGTGACAAAGTGTGGGAAGGCACAAAAATCACAAAACCTGGACTGCAAAACACAGAGGTGGATCACCAAGGGACAAACCCTCCTGTATTTTTACTGTCTGTGGCTGTGTAACAGCAGCTCAGAGCTTCAGGTCCAGCCTGTTGGCTGCTGCTCTGGCCCGACTTCAGCTCAAGAGGATGCACTAAATTGATCATAGGTGTCAGTTTTGGACACTCAGCTGTTGTAGCCCTCCAGGCAATCTACCCCTTCCAGAACCAAAGGAGCTGTCCTAAGCCAAAGCGGGACAGCTCCTTTCCCTCTGCCTCTCTGCGGTCAGGCTTGCCTCAGGCTCCATCCTTCTCCCCACTCTCGTTGCTCCTCACTCAGTTTGGGATTTCCTGGGCTGCAGGAGCCGTTCCCCTGCTCTTGTCAGACAGGGATGCCCTCCAATCTCCTGCACCTGCTGGGGCCCAGCCCCCCCAGCCCTTTGGCTGCTGTCACCATCTTCACCAAGAGATGAATTTTTACAATCCATTAAGATTTTGAAGAAGAGCACAAACCAATGTTCACTTCCTGGTGCTGTTTGGAGCTACTCCCACTCACCTGGGGTGGCTGATGGATGCCCAGAGGGCTTGGCTGTCCTTCCTCAGGCCGAATGGCATCAGAAGCACGGCCGCACACGCGTGGGGATAGGAGCAAATAGCAGAAGCAGGAGTGCAGCAGTATCTATCGACATTTGATTCGTCTCTTCCTCCTCGGAAGGCCGGTTCTGTTTGAGTTGAATCAGAGCACCAGCCCCACCGCCTGCCAGAAATGCTGACCTTTCTCCATCTGATGCAAAATGTCCTGAATCTCTCTGTTTTCCACGAAAACCACACGCGTGGGGATAGGAGCAAATAGCAGAAGCAGGAGTGCAGCAGTATCTATCGATATGTGATTCGTCTCTTCCTCCTCGGAAGGCCAGTATGTATCTGGGTGTAACGCCATGATGAAGGCAGACTTTGCATCCAGCGCTTTGCACTTGCAATCGGTGCAAAACAGCAACAGCGCTAGTTCACTGGGGACATTAACTTCTGCTATTTTGATTTCAAAAATTAAAGCTATCAAACCAGTGACATAAAGATCCTCCTATTACAGATAATAGGAATTGCTGCATTAGTGCTCTGTCCTGCCACTTGTAGTAGCCAACAGGTTATTGCCTCAGAAGAACCACCTCTGTCATGTAATTGTGCCTGTGTTGTATTTGCTTGGCTTAAGAGAGCTATTCCTAACCTGAACTCCCTCTTTGGGCTCGTTGCGGAGGTGAAAACTCACCTGGTCAAGAAATGGTACTTGGATGAAAAAGGTTTATAGTTTCCAAATTTTCCTGTTTAAAAGGAGCAATGAAGGTAATTTGAAGATAAAACACTCTTTTAGCTCAAAAATTGCCACATACTTTTCTTTCTTAACGGAAAATCAGTATTTCACTATGAGATGCCTATTTTCTCCAGGGGAAAGCAAGAAGAAAAAGAACTACACTTCTTACACTGATCTTTGAACTGATAAATGGTGCACTGATCTGAGCTAAAATCCCTCTTGAATAGCCTTAAATTTTAACTCGGAGGAGGCAGCATCAGGTAGCTGAGACACCTGAAAGCAACTCCAGCTGTACGCCTACCTTTACCAATATTGTCTGTGCACTTCAAAGCACCAGGATGTGCTATTTCCACACGCTGTTAGCAGGAGCCCATGTACTTTGGGGTGTGGGTTTGCACTGAATCCACGTGTGTTTTGTCACAACTGTGCCCTCTCTTGTCCCCAGTTTTCTTTCCCTTCTTAAGCAGTGTGCTGCACACCTTTATCTGCTTCACAAATACCATCTCTGGAACCTCCTCAGCTAGAGGACATCCTCTGTTACCTCTGAGCAAGGGAAGGCCTGCAATGCCTGGCTGAGAGTAAAGGGACGATACCCCTAACTTTGGGGTGAATGGCAGCAGGAAACACGGAGCTATACCACAGCTGTTTAAGGCACCAGTGTCTCTGATTCAGTGATTTGTGGCAGTGAATTTCACAGACTGACTAAATCCTGCTGGGTGATGCTTCCTAATAGGCAAATTGCTTCAGCCACCGGGCCCAGGCGCCCTGCCTTTCCCCAGCGGCAGCTGACGGGTGACAGCGCTCTG
>NW_010432787.1:0-292 GCF_000710305.1 Buceros rhinoceros silvestris | reverse complement strand
CTTTTTAATCCCCCTCCCCCCCCCCGGGAGCCGTGAACGATGCGGCACTGTCATCCCTGACAAACCGTATCTCCTGCCTAACGTTAATGCCTACCTGATAAAGCATAGGGTATCTTCCAGAAGATCCCTTCAGAGAAAACGACCAGAAACTACCAGCACCGCAAGCCTGAACTTCGCGTTTCTCTGCCCTTGGAAGTGTTTGGGCACCCCCGGAGCGGGGCAGTGAGAACCCCCTCCCCTCCTGCGCGGGCTCCCGGCCGGCAGCCCCCCGCCCCGGCTGCCACCCGGCGGG
>NW_010432786.1:1052-1321 GCF_000710305.1 Buceros rhinoceros silvestris | reverse complement strand
TGGGTGCTTAGAAGGGAGGACTGGGGGGTTTGGGTGCCCAGACGAGCCACCCCGGTGAGGTGTGAGCTTTCCGGGTGTAGCCAGGCTTGTCCGCAAGATGTCAGGTTGGCCTTCAGCTGCTGGGACACCAAACGCCGGCAGCAGGACCGTCCTGGTGGGACCAGGGCTGGCTCCAGGAAGGGCGACAGAAGGTTCGTTCTGAAGGCTCTTTGGGCCATGGGATGAGCCAACCAGAGTCTTTTTTCCTCTCCAAAGCACAAATTGCAGGC
>NW_010432786.1:529-786 GCF_000710305.1 Buceros rhinoceros silvestris | reverse complement strand
CTCCCACACACAAGCACCTTGTTTCCAGCGAGGTCTTTCCTGCCATTGTCACCCCCGTCACCACGCAGCGAGATTCTGCCTGAGCCAGGGGTGGGTGGGTCAGGAAGTCCTCCCCTGCGGCCGGAGGACGCGTTGTCTTTGTTGTCCAGCCTCCGCCAAGCAGAGGTGGCTGGAGGGCTGCCAGCGGCCACGGGCGCTGGGCTTCCCCTGCCTCAGCTGCCAAAGGAAGCTGCTGGCAGCGAGCGCGGGATCCTCGC
>NW_010432786.1:0-335 GCF_000710305.1 Buceros rhinoceros silvestris | reverse complement strand
GATGGTTGTGAGGCACCGGCAGGTTCTCAGCAGGGAAGAGCCAAGCCTCAGCTCTCATCACGGGTGGGTATGCAGGGAGACGGGGCTGCAGACGGAGCGAGGTGGGTCGAACACGCTGCCTTCGGCCCCGGTGCCAAATCCCGCAGGCGTGAGAAACTCAGACTTTGTTTCTCCAAAGGATGCAACAGCCTTTCATCCCCGCTCCGCTCTCCCAACCTCTTGCTTTTGTAAAAAACCCTCGTTTTAACCGGGAATTGCAAGCGTTAGGTACTGCCGGGGAGCAGCCACCATGTCCCCATGTCAGCACAGCCGCGGGGCTGTGGGACGCGACAGTC
>NW_010432785.1:0-652 GCF_000710305.1 Buceros rhinoceros silvestris | reverse complement strand
GGGGACAGCGGGGTGCGGGGGACACAGTGGTGATGCTGGAGGCACAGGGATGCTGGGGACACCAGCGATGGGGACACGGGGATGCTGGGGACTCTGAGGACACCAGGGACGGGGGGATGCTGGAGACATGGGAATAGAGGGGTGCTGGGGACACCAGTGATGCCAGGGACATCGGGATGCTGGGGGCACTGGGGACACGGGGATGCTGGGTATGCTGGGGACACCAGGGACATGGGGACACTGGGCACGTGGGAGCACAGGGATGCTGGGGACACCAGTGATGCCGGAAGCACAGGGATGCTGGGAATGCGAGGATGCTGGGGACACCAGCAATGACGGGGACACGGGACACAGGGAATATGGGGATGCTGGGGACACCAGGAACGATGGGGACACGGGACACAGGGGTCATGGGGATGCTGGGGACACCAGGAACGATGGGGACACAGGGGACATGGGGATGCTGGGGACACCAGCAATGATGGAGACTCTGAGGACAACAGGGACCTGGGGTCACTGGGGACATGGGGACACAGGGACGCTGGGGACACAGGGGTGCTGGGGACACCGGGGGCGTTGGGACACCAGGGACACGGGGCTGCTGGGCCCTCTGAGGACACCGAGGACAGGTGGGCGCCGAGGACAGGGGCGT
>NW_010432784.1:0-6789 GCF_000710305.1 Buceros rhinoceros silvestris | reverse complement strand
TTTTCAGCCGGTGCCTTTGCGCAGAGTGTGGGGGGTGTTCCTGCTATCACTCTCAAATGCGGAGAAGTCACTCTCTACCTGGCCCAGCTAATCCCCAAGCTTTCACTGAACTGGAATTTGGAAACACGATATATTCTTTTAGTGTGGCCTGCAAATCCCACTTTTTAAATTGGATCTTTCTACACAAAGTCCTCAGCAAGTCATTGTTTTTTCTGATGACTGTCGGCCATTCAAGAGCCACCTTACAGATAGCAGAGATGGAAACATGCAAACAGTACTATTTCATTTCCTCTCATCTGTCCCAGTCAGAGAAGAAGGTTCACAGGTCGGAGAATTTGTCTTCGTCAGAGACCTCCAGGGCTATTTATCAAGTTTTATTCCAAATAATAGCTGTAAACGTGTTTAGCCAATTAGCAATGAAAATGCGTATCTGACATTGACTCTGGAGCTACATGCTGCTGAATGAAAGCTGGTGCTTTTGCTCCTGAGCCATGGGATGAAATGCAAGAGCATGCTCAGACGCTGGCTGAGACGAGAGTTGCCGAGGTGCATGTGTTAACATTGCAGTGAAAAAAAGCAGCCTCATCTCACAGACTTTAGAGAAGATGTGCGGCTTTTGGGTTCTTAGACAGCCGAGAGCATCACCTTTTCTCATACTAATATCATCTGTTTTCATCTGTTTCACAAAACTCCAAGGGACAGTGAAATTGATTCAAAACTACTTCATTGTCTAAAAAAATGATTAGCAATGTTTCCAGGAGAGGAACACTCTAGGTATTCATCATGGCTTCTGCAGTCACACACAGACCACAGGCACTTTCCCCTCTGACAACAGCATTTAGAATTATATATTGTATAACATTCTGTAATTATAACTGCAATTTATAAATCTTTATAAATTCCATTGCCCAGCGACACAATAGCGGCATTTTCCTCTGGGGTACGTACACACTTGGTAGATAGAAGACAAAGGGCCTCCTAGCATCAGAAATACTGTCCCTTTGCCTGAGCTGAAGTCAAGTTATACTTCAAAATTTTTTGCTTAAGTTTCATAGAATGAGCTTCTCCAGCTTGTCCTTCTAAAGCAGGTTTGATGGATTGCAAATCATTCTTCCAGACGTTTTCAAATCCTGTTCACTTTCACAACAGCCTTTGCAAAGCAGGCGAAGAAGAGAGAAGGAACTAAACCTTTCCATTGCCTCCCTTATCTCCTGCCACGAGCAGTGTCCAGCACAGTGCAGCAGCTTCTATCTGCATGATTCTCAACAGCTGCTTAGAGGTCCCTGCATCGATGGTGCTCATCTTCTGAGCGGATATTTGCTCTCATTCACATCGAAATAGTTTTCTTGGAAGTGGTTGATAGTTACAACCTTTTTTAAATTCATAGCCCGTGTGTCCCTCTCAGGGCTACTACTTTGAAATATACAGTCTTCCTTACCCTGGAAATGTGACCAAACTCTTTCCACCCAGCCTCTGTAAACCCAAGGGGTCCAGATGCTCTGTAGATCTCACTGGTACCTTCATTCATTGTGCCAGATGCAAACTGCATCACAGTGATTTTTTCCCTGACACACAAGTCAAAGTTCACCAACTCTAGTAGTCAAACTGACACAAAGAAGAGCTTATAGGCAGGTGAACTTAAAACGCTTCTTGTTTCTTCTGCTTCAAGGCTCCAAGGTTTCTGCTTCTGCAAAGGTAATCTGTCTTATGCAGTCCAAATCCACCACTGCAGCTCTGTGGCCCACTGGACTTCAATCCTCAGATGCAAACACAGCAATGAAGATCCAGGTTACAACTTCCTTTATGACTTCTCTTCAGAATATGGCTTAAAAGGTGGGGTCTGGAGTAACTGCTATTTTCATTATTCAGGCTGATTTCTTGAGTTCCTCACCAACAGCAGAGACCTTGAGTGTAATGGCTAGGATGTCTGATGCAAACGCAAACTCTCATTTCAGCTCATACCTGAGGACCAGATTAACTCAAATCTGTGTCTCAACACCGCTAATACATCCCACAGACAGCAGTCCTCATCCACACCCCTGGCCTCAAGAAAGGTTCTGTGTGTCGTTTCCTTGAAGGGTAGATGGGGACAAAGTGTATAGCGTGCATCTGCACGGTACCAGGTTTACTGTGTTCATGCAACAGAGCCATTAATGTATTTCAAAATACATTATCAGGAAGAGAATAGACATAATTCTTTTTTACCGGATCAGAACAATGGAAAATGGGTATTTCAGTTGCTTTTATGGACCAAAACCACAAAGATATGCACCAAAACTGTTGGCCTAAGTTTATATATCACTATGCTTTATCCATAAAGCCTGACAACATTTCAAGTTCTGAAGAACTCCAGAGAATGCAGATAGACCTCATCTGTTGATATACGGGTTTCCTGGTGAAAACTTCACTTGGGAGCCAAGGGAAATAGCCAGACACGTCCTGCATCCTAGGCTAATTGTACGAGACTATTATTTATTCCATTCAGTAAATGTGCATCTGTTAGTGATGATTGCAGAGCCTATAAGAAGGCTGATACTTCCTAGCAAGTGACATTTTTATGGTTAATAGAAACTGTCATAGAAACCACTTGGAAGGGGATATGTACAGGCTTGATTTTCAACTTAACAGTAAATCACTTCAGATTAGAATTAGATATCATGACAAAATCCTTCATCCTGTACATTTCCAGAATGCAAGTATCAGTGGCTCTGGGAGAAACTGTGATAAAACCAGAAGAAAAGTTTCTCATTTGGTTTTGACATCCAGCGTGCCCGAGATCGTGTCTTCTCCAAATTGATACCGTTACAAATGTGCCTGCTCTTTCATTTCTTGCTATTGTATTAATAATGAGAAGTAGTCCTTCTTGTAGGCCACAACTCCTTGGGCAAGAGGCAGTTCAAAGACGGAAGAGAAAGACGGGCATCGTGCCAGAGATAGCACAGACAGCATCAGACCTACAGTGCTGCAAGAGTCTGAGTCATCCCAAGTCCCTGCAAATACGAAAGAGTCACAAGCACCTAACAGGGCTCATGCCATCAGTCAGTTGAGATGAGGCTGATGCTGTAGGCAAGGTGAAGGTGTCTCTACCTGAATATTCTTATTCCTGGTTTGGGTCACCTGCAGACTTCTGTAGTGTTTGTGGCACTGTTCCCCTGCCAAATGCCCTAGCAACTTCAAAGCAGTTCTGTGGTGATGGTAATGGTCCAAGGACACAGGTAAGACAAAGTCTGTGTATTGAGACAGTATCTTTTGTTAGATCAACTGGTTATCGAGGGGAAAATTAGAAAAGCTTCTGGGCACAGAAGTCCTTCTTCAGGGCTCTAAAAGCCACGATTTTAAGTGTTTTCAGAGAAAAAGCAATCAGCACAAATCACCATTCTCCTGACTATCAGAGCGCGGCTCTGCCCACCCTTCCAAGGACCCCACTGGCCCCCAGCAAATGCTGGGGCACTCCCAGAGCCCCATAGCAGTTGTGTCTCTGAGCCATGGGTCTCCATTCCTCCTCCCCCTGTTAGTAGGTGCTCCTGGCCTACCTGACATCACTCTCCTGCCTGCCTGGCTGTAAGGTCTTACTCCTTTCAGGCTTGCCCCATACATGACATGGAGATACAGTCTTCTTTCTGCCTAGCTTTGTCTTTTCCATGGAGCTGGAAAAGCTTCATAGGGCCATAGGGCATCTCCTTAGGATGGTGTGCAATGTTCAGCATGGGACAGTGGGACCACCATCTTCAGTCTGTTCTTCTGCAATGGTAGTAATAACATTCCCACACCCAAAAACTAGGACAACTTCACCAGAGAAACCCTAAATCTGCACAGTCAGGAGAAAGCCCCATGAGAAAATCGGGTATGAAACCAATGGAAGATAGAAACTTAGATGCGAAAATGTTTGGGATGGAGTGTAGCCATGGAGCCAAATTATGTTCCAACTTGCAAGGTTCTTGGTCCCACCCTCCGATGGTGGAGGGACATTCTCCCCGGTTCACTTTCAACTGTGCTCTGCTTCCAGCAGTGAGAACAAATAAGCATTTCAACAGAAGTGACACTGCACTGTACAACATCTCTGCAGCCCTCGCCAAAGCACCAGTCACACGCTATTTACCACAAGCTGGAGAATTCACTAAATCTGGCCTATTTTGAGTCAAACAGGGACAGTTCCAGCCCTCATGAGGACAGCCCTGCCAGCTGCCCTCCCTCTTGCACAATAGGGAGAGGAAGGGGACATCCATCTCCGGTACCCAGGCTGAAAGCAGCCACAGCAGCGCACGCAAGGAGACAGGTGGCCGGTGGGGAGCCGCAATGGAAAGCCAATTGCACCGCACCTCTCGCAGAGTACAGGCGTGTGTAAAAGGCTGCAAGCAGCCTGAGCCAATTAATTTCTATATTTCCTTTTCCGTCAGATCTAGAAACGAGGCACGTTGCATTCAGCACAGGACACACAGTCCAGGGGGAAGAAAAAAAACGTGATTCAGCAATCAGCAAATTCAGAGAAGGGGCGGGAGGAAGGGATCTGAAGAGATGAATCAGCATTGGCTTCAGGTGATGGAGGGAAGGAGGCATTTCTGCTCCGCTGATTTGTGCAGCCTGATTGAAGTCAGCCCGGGCACCGGCATTGCATCGGAACGGAAACTGCCTGATAGGCTGTGAATGCTACGAGGGGAAAAATCCAGCAGTCATGCAGACAATGTCTTTATTAAGAACATTTTATGACCTCCCAGCTGATTGGACATTTTTTTACTGACTTATAGTAGATGTTATAGATGCTGGGGAAAGGAGGGGGGGTGTTTGGAGGGGGGGCAGGATATGCATATGGTGACAGTGTGTGGGGTAGTGAATTTTAAGCAAGACTGCATGAAATTCAATCACTTAATCTTAAATTACAAGCCACTGGCTGCCAAAGCAATTCTTGAGATGGAAATTCTTCTGATTCACAGATTCCTTTCCCTCTTTTGAGGAACAAATGAGTAAACAAACTATGAAAACGTTATTTGCTTTTTCAGAATTTGCTAGCAGGGAAAGATTAAATTTTTTTCTCTGGCATTTGGCAGGACCTCCTTTCCCTTCCATAGCAGGTATCGAGGAGAATATGTTTCACGATGAACAGATATTGTTTCCAGCGTTTCTCTATTGTATAACCGCAAGCTGAGCCAATTGTTTAAAATGTCACAGGGATGTTAATTAAGGTATACCAGAGATTACAAAATCTATCTCGGTCCCCTTGAAAGCCCTAGAGGAAGCAATGGGCCAAAAATATTTTAGAGGCTCTATCCAAGGGTTTGGTAATATTCTGAGAGTCCTTAGTCAGCCAGGTAAAACCTCTCAGGATTACCCAAGGATTACTCACACACGTAATTGTTGCAGACTCAAACTCTTCTGTGCCCACTCTCTGGCAATCAAGTCGTTGTAGGAAGAGCACTCTTCAAAGGAGATAAATAGCACAGTGTGAGTGCTCAAGTGGATGCCAAGAGGAATTAGACCCTCTGAAAACCCAGCCTTGGGTCTCATCCCAGCACAAGGCACCCAAAATGAGTAGACAGGTTTGGAGATACTGTCTCTGTCTCTCATTCTGACTTTGGTCTCACTCCAGTACAAACTGGGAGCCTATGGTCCGAGTTTCATAGATGTGCAAATGACAGGTAGATCAGATCGGAATCCTGCCTGCAGCTTGTCCCTCCCTCCGCACGCAGCAGCAGCCCTCTGAGAGAACAGCAGGGCTCGTCATCATGCAGAGCAAGCAGCCTGTGTTGGGAAGTATTGCCCCTGCAGCGTTGCTTCTCTGACGGTGTTCCCCACGCCTCTCTCTGACGGGATGAGTTGGGGAGAGGAAGAGCGAACCTGCCGTGATGGTGCTGACCACAGATGGAGCTTCAGGACTCAAACCTTGGAGGCCTGGCCTCAACCCCAGCCTCACAGCACCCGGGGTCAGCGGCATGCAGGGCCAGTGCCGGACTGTGACCAAGATTATAGGAACATGGGCACAAAAGTAGGGAAGGGACACTTGCTCCTCAGTGGGATTTGTGCCTCTGGGAGCAGCACACTTCCCTGCTTCACTTCCTGGGGCTGCGATGAGGCCAAACAATGCTCCAAAGACTGCAGGGTGCTCAGGTGCCCTGCAAATGGGGTTGTCACTGGACAGTGCCGTTGGACCAGGTGATCTTTCAAATGAGTACGTGCAGAGGAGGCGAGAGAAGGTGTTAATCATCAGTGCGCTTGTTCCCTCACCTTAAGTCCCCACAAGCTACCTGGTTTCTGACTTTCACCATTGAAAGAAAAGGAAAAAAAAACCAGCATTCTGAGGAATAAACATCACAAATCAAGTCATTACAGGAGATTCTTGTTCGTTTGTTTATTTGCTAGGTACATCAGACTGCCTGAGACAGTCACACATGGCCATTGTACTGTAAAATTTTTCCCAGAGAAATAATTACCAGGCAGGTAATCTCTTAATATACAGTACGTATGTGATCCTGCACTTCCCTACATTTTATTCAACCCAGAAAAAAGGCTGTAAAACAAATGCCGCTTTCCTATTGGCCCCCTCACCACACACACCTTTATTTTGCGCATCAGGCCACCCGAGCCTGCTCAGGTTATTTTATGTGGGTCTCCGAAAACCGGAGCCAGCCGCCTCCAAAGCAGGCTCCGTATCGAGGATTAGGCGTGGATTATTGCTGAGCGATCGTGCAGAATCGGAGCCGAGCATTTACCCAGAAATCATTCGCAATTCCAGCTGCCCCTGATTTTGGCTAATAGCGGCTGTAAGGACAATTGGATCAGCGCTGTGTACCTGCC
>NW_010432783.1:46710-50762 GCF_000710305.1 Buceros rhinoceros silvestris | reverse complement strand
CATATACTATGATCGCTGCTTGACTGCGTTTGAAACTCCATATTCAGGTATGTTAGATGTGAACTTGAAGTGCTTCTGTTTCTACCATGCACAAAGTTAAAATGAAATACCAACTCCAAGCTGGAGCTTGACACGCTTTAGATTAGAAAAGGTTAGTAATTTTTTAGAATCTGTGGAAGAATTGCAAGGAACTAGAAGTAGGGGATGTCCTTTCAAAGATTCCTTTAGAAAGGAGCATAAGGTTCTCGGTTTCGTTTGATGTTGTGGTTTAAAGAATTAACACTGTAGAGTTTGCTAGTTTGTTACTAGGCACATTTAAAGGCAGTGGACCTAACAACTCAAGGCTTCTCTCTTGTGAAATTGGGCACAGTCTCCTAAACTCATTGCTACATGCAGCCAAACTCATATGGCAGCATGGGGGTAACGTACAATTCTAATTAGTGATTAATTCTAATTAGTGACACAGGTCCAGAGCTGCAGGAGAGTCAGAGCCAGTGTTCAACAGCTAGGGCTGGGCTGAGCAGACAGTTCTTAAAGCTGTGCATTGGAGGAAAAACATTCCGTTTTCACACCTGATACTGGCTTGTGTGGCTTAAGGTGAATCAAGATACAAATCAAAACTTCTTGAAGGTTAGGGGAAACTTCTGAGGCAGTGATTCTCAGAATTAGTTCATTGGACTTTCTATAGCGCAGGGATTTTGAGCTGATTTTTGCAAGCGCAGTGGAGGCTTATTTGGGATTGCTGGGTAGGTACAGGTAAGCTTCACAGAGCAGCTGCCCAAACTCACCATGCTTCTATAGAGGCAAAATTTTGGGAGGAATGAAGCTGTGACTGGCTGGAATACTGTACATAGGCCTTGATTTGGCTGAAGGCTCAAATTATGACCCATTCAGCGATGTTGTGGTACTGTCACTATGACAACGACGCTGCGTTTTTCTCAAACGGAAACTTCTTGAAATATTTTGGTTTTATTACTGCACCTCCTTTTGCCTATTGTCCCAATAGTACAAAATCAGTAGAAATTATCCACGTTTTTCAGTGGCAGTTTAACCAGAGCAGTCTGGTCATTCGAAATGGCTTTCCCCTAACTGCCCTGGTGTCTTAGTACCCCTTAGGAGGATCGGGGACATTCCAAGGGCCTTGTCAGAGTGTGCAATTCTATTTAGTTCCTGTCAATACACTTCGGATGAGAGTTTATCAGGGAGTGCCTGTGATTGAGATGCTCCTGTGTGAGAGCTGAAGTAAAGATTGAAGGATCTGGAAATAGCTCCATGGTGTGTCTGGTAAATAATGGTGTAATTATAGAATCTGGTTACTTTTTCACTTTTTGGGGGTTTTGTTGTTGTTGTTATGTCTTGCCGTTGTCTTTCTGAGATACAATGTAACAAGGTAAAAGTGGTTTTTTTAAGGAATATTCTATTTTTCTCTGTTATTTTGTGGAGGGATGACATTCATCTACAATTCCTTACTGCAGACAAACTGTCCTCTGCTTTTTCCCTTTCCCCACCATTGTACCTTAATAGTGACTAAGTTCACAAGTTACAAAGCCTCTGTAAAATGTCTGTTATTTTTATTGTCCTTTCGTCTCTATAAAAGCGCCCTAAACTGATGGCTGAGTGTTTCTTGTACATGTGTGCATCTATATCTACTCATCACAACCTGAGCAGGTCAATTCGTAGAATTGCTTCGATGCTGACAATGTACACGACTGATGTTGGCAGAGGAATTTAGTGACTAGAGACTGGGGATTGCGGTTTCCAGTGTGAAATTTGTAAAACCAGAAATGCCTGCTATAGACTCGAATGTTCCATTTTGCAGCGGTTATGCAATGCTGCTTTATTCCAGCTTTCTCCCAGGGCTGTGATGACAAACAGGATAAAATGGGCTATTGAATAAAACAAAAGCCATACTCACTAACAGAATATTTTGTAATCCTGGCTATATGTTGCAATGTATCCAATAAAAAAAAAAGGCAAGCATATGTCCTTTTTTTTTTGTAAATTAGAATTAAGTATACTGATGGCTATTTTAGTAAGTAGTACTGATTGGATTATTAGTTATTTTTTAGTTGGCTTTACATTTTAATTTCAATTTGGAACATCTTTTTGCCATGCCTTTCTTTTAAGAACAGTGTACTGTGGTTTTGGGGGGTTTGTTTTGTTTTGTGCTTTGTTTTTGTGTTGTGTTTTTTTGTTGTCTTTTTTTTTTTTTTTTTATTAAGGTCTGTGGCCTTTTGTAAAGGGCTGACAATTACTACTTCCATTAGCTGCTTCTCCTGTGGTGGTAGTTTACCGTGTTTCCAGGAAGGTTCTCTTTAGCTTGGGTGATTTTGGTGTGATTTCCAGTAAGTGACATGTGAGAAGCAGCAAAGGAAAAAGATAACAGTGTTCATGTTCTCTGTAAAAATAAAGTCAGTCTGTCTGAGATGCTTTTCCTAGTAGGCAGTACAAAAGTACAAGTAGGCTACTTGGATATGAAACTTGGGGGATATGGATACCACTGAGATCCTTTGTTCCCGTAAGCAGGAACTTTATAGCAATGGAGCTAACGATACAAAAACCTGAATTAAGATGGATTGCATGAATTGTACAGATTATCTGAGAGAATGTGCCTGTGGATGTCTGTCAGTCATGTACTACACGGACTTTCTTTAACGTGTGGCTGTATTTGACCTGTTGGCCAACATCTGTTTGTCTATCGATCTGCTTTTTTTTTAGCTGTCTTATTTTCATCAAGTCTTGGGCCAGGACCAAACCTCTTTGCTTTAAGCAAAGGAGATATAGCATAGTTATTTATTGGAAAGTTCAAAAAAATAACTCCAAGACTCCATTAAAGAAAGTCACCCCCACCACCCTCCCCCAGTTTCCTTCCCTCCTAACAGTGTCCTCCAAGCAACCACCTTGTAGTAGGGCCAGAAGACACACTAGTTACCTTCACGATGTTGACCTAACTAGAGAGAATTCAAAAGCAGCACACGAGATTTTGCAGTCATTTATGTACCTGTAACTTCCTTAGCAAGTGATGGCTATAAAACACTTATCTATTTACCTGCTTTTTCCCTACTTAAATTCAGTATCTGCCTACAAATAGTTTTACTTGGTTTCCATCCTGATATTTTTTTGTCTGCCTCATGTCACATCATCCACCCCAGGAAGCAGCTAAGCAACGACCTGGCTTTATAAGCCAGATAAATCTCCCGTACAGTTGAGGTGAAACCTGTTTTGACATGAAGCTTAATCAACAGTACATTGAAATCATGACAACTGGGAAGGGATTGAACAGAGCAAAAATTTGTTTATTTGTCTTAGAATGAAACAGTATTATTTACCAGTAGAGTTGTTGAAAAACCTTGTTGATTGCAATAGGCTCCACTGTGAATTCACAGAATAAACTATGCAGGTACGACGGGTTTTGCATACTTCGGAATACATTGCATCAGTGGAGACACTAATTTTGTGACAATCTGTAAGTTAGTCTGTTTTAATCTCATTTATTTTCCATTATGCACTGGAGAAAGGGGCTGTCTGCAGACTGAAAGTCATGCAGTTTGCTTTTCAGGTAGTCACTCTGTCGCTTGTAATTACCACAGCTATGCAAATACGCAGCCTGCTTCTCTTTTTCTTTGTGCTCTTGAGCCTTTTTTTTTTTTTTTGGAAGAACGGTATGGCCATGGGAACCAATTAGCAGGCCTAAATTTGCATATTTAACATGCAGCATTGAGACTTGATGAGAACAGCACTGGAGGCAGATGGCTGCTGTTCTCAGTCCATCTAGCTCGCTCCATTTTCCACTGCCAGCTTGTTCCCTTTTTTTCCCTCTGGATGCCTGGGTCAATTTTTTATCTTTTTTTTTGGAAGAACGGTATGGCCATGGGAACCAATTAGCAGGCCTAAATTTGCATATTTAACATGCAGCATTGAGACTTGATGAGAACAGCACTGGAGGCAGATGGCTGCTGTTCTCAGTCCATCTAGCTCGCTCCATTTTCCACTGCCAGCTTGTTCCCTTTTTTTCCCTCTGGATGCCTGGGTCAATTTTTTATCGCCAGAAG
>NW_010432783.1:42476-46588 GCF_000710305.1 Buceros rhinoceros silvestris | reverse complement strand
TGCTGCTTGTGATGGTGTTGGCTAGCTCCTTCCCTTGCATTCGAGGGAGGTGTTACTGACCTGATGATCCGTAAAGACTTGGGACAGTGAAGAAATCCATGTGTGTAATAAACTTTAATATTAGAAGCATTAGTAAGTAATTGTGGTTTTAAACCCGAGCAGATTTCATGACAGCTTCAAAAGTCTCTGGGTTTGGCTGAGTGAGCAGAAGTGTCTTGCTTTTAACACTGATAGAAGTGGGGTTTTTTGAAGTTCAAAGTTTCACTCAGCGTCATCTCTGCAAGGTTCATCGGAAGATGAGTCCTTGGGGACTCAGGCTTAGGAGGGTGTAGACTATCGCAGGTTTATGGCTGTACTAGGTGCAGTAAGCACTGCAGTGCGCAGTTACGTTGGGCTGAGTGGTTAGGGATAGACTAAAGCATTGCCAACTTTGCTGCCAAAACCCGCGTCCTGTGACGCTGGATTCTAAATCTGGTTTAGAAATCACTCTTCTAACACTTTGTCGTCTTTTCACCAGTCAGATTCCAAGTGCAGTTGCTCTGTGGACAGACACCAGGTCGCTGGTGCTAAAAAAAAAAAAAATCAGCAAGACCAATTATATTCTCCTGACGTTCTGTTGAACAGTGTGCGTGTGTGAGACTGTCTCTTCCTGCCTGTCCTGGCAAATGGCACGAAGTGCATATGCGTGTGTGTATGTGTGTGCGTGCACAATACTGTCAGTGTAAAATAAAATAATACAGATCTTATCTTATTTAAAGCGTCGTCACTAGGCTTTTTTTCCCCACTGCATCGCTTCTGTTTCTCACTTTTCAAGCAAAATTTTAATCTCATGACGTTGCTTTAAAGTTTTAAATGCGTGACGTGTCTGTTGTTGGAGGACTCCCGTGCACCAGTGGTGTTTTAAATTCACAGTGTCTGACACAGCCAGTGGTGGTTTCTCCCTGCACGTTCATAGAGCTCTCTGTTGATTTGTGTGCCTGCAGCATACAAAAGAAACGACGGGGGGTTTTTGGTTTTTAAATTGTTTTCATATTTCCATGAGGAAAGATAAGAGAAATGGAGAAAGGAGTGCAGCTGCAATGCAGCAGTCCCTGTTTAGTTTTGTCCTCTTGCGTTAACCGTCTCTTGCAGACCCTGAGTGTTTCAGATTATAATATTGCACATGTATTAGACCAGAACAGGAGTGGTACTGAGAAGAAAATAATTGTAGTAACTGATATAAAGTGCAAGTAGATCAAATTTTTTAAATGGGTATGGAGAAAGTTTCCAAACGCGCAGCGCCACTCGTGCAGGCAAGCAATGCAGTGCTCACCGCTGTACTGAGGCCAAGCCTGTGATAACAGCAATGAGAGAAGGGTTTGATGTTCTGAAGAGAGAGAGACAAGGACTGAGGAAGCGAAACTGGTGTTCCCATTTGTATTTTGTTTTACTTGATCATGCCTCATTAACTTACATCGCATCATCGGCAAATTGAGCTCCGTTTTGATCAACGTTTGTTTATGTTCTTAATTTACCCCAATGTAATTTTAAATCGGATCTGGTTTACGTAGGTCGGTCTCAAACTTTTGCAGATCTCTTTGGCCTTAGAAAAACGTGTTCCTTAAAAAAATAACAGGTAGGATTTGACTTCTGGAAGTCAAATGGATGCAACATTTTTCTTCCATGCTGGAATAGCAGCGAAGTGTTGCTGCTTGTTTAAGTCCCGCTGGTAAGGAGGTGATCCACTCGACACTTTGACCACACAGCCACACATTTCCACTGACTTCTAGAGGTGTATGTGATCTGCCAAAGTCTGTTGTATTCCCCTCCTCTGTGGGGGCGCTGCAGTCCGTTCTTTGGGGTAGCCTGGCTTGTGCGCTGGTCTGACACAGGGCGGGGAAACCAAACCACGTCAAACCGCTAAGCTCTACCAGCTCGGGGGGACGTTCTTCGTTCAGTGAAGACACTTCGGTTGTTCTCACGCATTTTAAAATTATTATGTATTTTCGCTCCAAAACACCCTTTGGACATTGAACCCTTCTTCGTCATGGCTTGTCGTTTGTGCACTTTGTTAATTAGCGTAGGCTGCTCTGGGTGCAAGGCTGTCTGGAACGGGCTCATTTTCAGTTGTTCCTTTCGTCAGTAATGAATTTGGTTTAGAGCAAATGAAGCAGTAACACGTGCAAAGCGTGAAGAGTTATGTGTATTTTACAAGTTTTTATGTAAGAACGTTTTTAATATGTGTAGCTGCAAAATTAGTGTATTCTACTGAGTCACATATCAAAGCGTAATGGTTTGGAACCAAAATAATTATTTAAATTTAAAGCTTGGCAGTAGCTGTATTTTGGGATTTTACTGTTAAAAAAAAGAAGTTTGGAGTTAGCATGATGAATATCCAGTGCTGGAAAGACCAGTGTACGTGTGTGGTGTGGTCTGCGTGAAGGTCCAGCACGCCCTGACGTCACTACGGCTGCGGGCAGAGGTGCAGCAGTAGGAGCTCCGCGCCCAGACACGGTCCTCCTGCCCGCGCCCTGAGCAAGCAGCCTGGGACAGCCCGCACCTCCGGCAGAGCTGTACCGCCGAGGAACCACACTGTGCGCGCGGGCCAGCGCGGGGCCGGCGTCCTCCTGGCTGGTGAAATGAGGAGGACGGTGTTTGGGGCGTTTTCCCCTCCTCTACTCGTATCAAGTTCCTGAAGTTCTGGAAGGGAGTCAGTGCTGAAGGGGGGTTTGATGTTCTCCTGCAGCGAGGATTGCCTTGGGGAACGTGGCAGATTTTAACATTCCTGAAAGTAGGGGTGTGTTGATTGCCAGCCTCTAGTCCCTTTTCTGTGTGTTCCTTTGTCCCGCGTCATCACTTCTCGTGCTCGCTTCTGAGATTATGCACAGCACTGCCCCAAATGCCCTTGTTTTCATTCTTCCTCTCTGGGCTTCTTCAGTTCTACTAAACGTATTCTCATCGTTTCTTTTTGCCGGTTTTTGATTGGTGGTGGGTGTTGTACTTTCCTCGTTATGACATGATCCGTCACCCTTCTGTCCTTCCCGTCAAGAATCCACCTGTTCAGAATAAGCCAGGGGAGACAGACTGTGACATAAACCTTGTGTGTTGCTACCAGTGGAAGCTGACAAAGCACTCACGTTAAACTTTTTGGAGTTTAAACCCTTGTTTCTTCCAGCAGGTGGTGAGCAATCCTGAATTGCTATTTATTTTTGCATAATTGGAAGGAGACTCTTTGTGGAGATGATAATATAGTTCCCAGTGAATTCCATTATTTTTTTCCCATGTACTTAAAGAAATGGGACTGATTCTGAATAATTACACTGTGGAGGGATTTCAAAAGGAAGAGTGACATTCAGATTAGCTTTGTAGTTTTGGTTTAGCAGGAGGTGCTGAGCCTGTCCTTTCTTTGCAGGTTTATGTTAGGAAACAAAGCAGTGTACTGTGCAGTGAGATTGCAGGTCATAAGCGGGGTATTGGTGCAGTGTTACAGCCCTTTCTTTGATGGTTCACAGGCAGAAGAATGTCTAGAATGAAAACCTGGCCATGTTGGTGAATTCTTCCGTCATTTATAGCCTTTCCCATCCTCAGTTTTGTGAGGAAAACTCTCATCGCTGTAAAGAATTTGGTGGAAGTACCATATGCCTTATTGATAATGTTTGCTTTATGATTGTAAATAATGAGTTTCAATACCGGCAACTGCAGATGTACAGAATGGAGAGAGGAATAAATGTTTGCTGACAGTATTTTTCCTGATGGACTGCAATGCTGCAGATGACCTGATGTCATGAGATTTTTTTTTTCCAGGACTTCTGATGGTGGCAAGACAGTTGGTACCATTGAAGTCAATCTTGTGAAGATGGGAGAGCTAGAGGATGGAGAAACAGAACACATCACAACAGATGCCCAGGATCAAAAGGTAGAAACTCAAATCATTGCATAAAGTTAATTAGAACGATCAGCTGTACCAAATGCCTGAATGACTAATTCCAAATTGGGTTGAGGACTTAAAAAAAATTCTGGAATAAAGTGCTATGTACACTTAATCTCCCTAAACTAAACATAGTTATTCATGAAAATGTACAGAGTAATACTCTATCCTTAGTTTCCAGTTCCCTCCCCTTTCTTAGGGAAAG
>NW_010432783.1:37019-42366 GCF_000710305.1 Buceros rhinoceros silvestris | reverse complement strand
GCTGATTTTGACCTCAACTGACCAAAAGACTGTCCATAGAGATCCCATAAACATGACTGATTTTTCCCTTGGGCAGTTCCTCTGTTTTCCGCTCATGAAAACCCACATGAGCAGGACTTCAAGTGTAACCTGTGCCCACAATACTGAAAATCTGGGAAGTATGGCAGACAGGCAAGCCAAAGAAGGGGTGAATCACCTTGTGAAGGGGCAGGTTCAGCTGCATTTCATGGGAGCACGCAGTGGTGGGGAAAGTCATTGGAAGGGATGGGGCAGCAATGGTGATCCAGGGTGCACAGGACAGTGCTGACCAGAGGGTGTATGTAGGGATTCTGAGTTGGGGCGCTCATGGTGTAGAACAAGAGGAAGGATGGAAGGGCTCAGAGCAAAAATGCTCTTGAGTTGTTGCAGGCAAAAGCAGTGGAGACTGGAGCCGATGTGGAGGAAGTGCATTTGATAGGAATGGAGACCCAAAGGAGGAAGAGTGGAACAGAGGGGCTGTTTCTGTGATGACAAGAAGTTTGGGCTTGAGAGAGATTCAGAAATGACTACTGCGAATGAGGAAATCGAGGTTTGAATGTCTTGTGGTTAATAAAAAGGTATCTTTAACTGGGTTCCTGACTCATCAGTCATACCTGTCCGGAGTTGCCACCTCCTGGTATCTCTGCCTCTGCAGCCGCATTCTCAGTGACAGGATTTTGCAGCCGAAATACTGTGGTGTACTGCTATACTCTGTGGTTTACTCTGTTCTTCATGAAAAAAACCTCATTTTAGGTAATGCCACAGGGAATGTAAAATTAAGGGCTGCATTCTTTAGATTTTGCACTTATTTTTCCACCATTCTTCTCAAAGGACTTCAATGCCCTTCAAAACAATGGACCAATGGGACCAGTTCCAAAGAAGCCAACAAACACTGTGAAATCTTTCTGCCTTTGTACTATAAAACTTCCACAGTATATGCAACGTGAACTGTTTTCTCAGCCTTCTCTTTCCATTTGCTTTCCTTCCGTTTCAAAATGCAAAATGAGACTTCTCACAAATTGAGATGTAGTTAATGAGCTGTGTCTAGCCTGGGGGAGCCAGAAGGCTTTGGTAGCATCTTTCTAGGGGGTTCTAATACTTGTCAAGAAAGACCTGCCTTGTGACAGCTGTATTTTTCAGTTAGCTTTAAAGGATTCCTGAATTTTTTGTGGATTAGTTGCATCATGGAGTCTTGGTTTATATGCTCACAGTGAGTTTGCAATTGTAAGAATGTAGAGTAATTGAATTACTTCAAAGAAATAAGTTCTGAGCTAGGTTTGCAAACTCATTAGATAAACTATGTGCAGGGAATTCCTCTTGGAAGAGAGAGGAGATAGATAAAATCAGTCTGAGATATCAGCTGGTAGACAGTACATCATGGCTTGTTCTTTGCTTCCATCTCTGTAACAGAACATCCAGAAACTTGGGAAAACCTGGGAACAGAGCTCCCTATCACATTTAGAGGCTATCTGGGGTTTTTTTCTGACTTTGGGGGGAAGAGAAGCATTAAAAATACAGTTCCTAGTACATTTAACGTACTAATATGTTTAACGTCCTAGTATATTTAACGTACATTACAACAGCTGATTTTTACACTTTTATACATTAATCTTATAAATCTTCCAATCTGCTTGTACAACAGATGAATCACAGACTGTGAGCACATTTTAAAGACTTTTTGTGGTTCCTACTTTTCCCTTGTTTAATGGCGTGCTTTCTGATACTGTGCATATGAAAAGCGTCTCATCAGACCTCTCTGAAAGAAAAGAACTCGTCAAAAATAATTGTGACCTCTGCTATTGTATTGGTTAGGAAACCTTTCTGTTTTATGATGGAATATCTGATCATATGTTGCCATTTTCTCTGCTGTAATTCTGATCGTGTTGCAGTGTATTGGAACAGAAATGTAAAGAGAAAAATGTAAATTATAATTAAGGATTGGGAAGTTTTATTATCAGGGATGTTTTTCAGTCTTCTGTTTGAGAGCTGCTATGAGTTACCTTCTAACGCTTCAATGTGTTGCATTTGTGGTTCCATTTCTTTTGTAGTGTGCGTTGGTTCGTGAATGTACAGCTGCTGAAGGCATAGGGGGTAAAGACAACCTGCCTTCGTTAAACGCAGGTAAGTTTTCTCATATCCATAAGAGATAACTGTTGCCACACTGCGTCAGATCCTGAAGAAATCAGAAAATCAGGATTTGGGGCAGAGCTTCTCAAAGCATTTTCAAATGATGCACAATTCCTCAGTCTAAGAATTTAATGTTTCATACGTGTTTGACAGTATCATTTTACTGAGATGAGAAACTTGAGGAAAACTTTGAGAAATGTCTGTCACTTATGCTTTCTGAAACACAGGGGGAAATCTCCTACATCTTTACCATAAAATGGTTTTTCAAGACTGTTGGTGACTTCAAATGGGCATAGAATTAACCTCAGAAGTTTTTGTCATGTCATTGCATGACATTCCGTTCAAGTAATTGTGCATTATTTGTAACTGAATACCCTGGAGAATTAAACTCTCTGGTAGCTGAGGAAGCAGCTTGTGTCCTAAAATGAAGGAAGCTGTTGGCAAGGCATTTTCAGTTCTCGGTCATTTCTGGGCTTGAGTGTACAGCGTTGAACTGGATCTTTCTCTCTTTCATTATACTGAAAAATGCTACATGCTGATATGCTGCCCCGTCAAAGTTTTATTAGCCTGAGTTTATGAATCTCCGTTACTCTGCAGTAACAGTGTCACAAATAAGTTATATGGGTCGTCTGAAACCACAGTGCTCTCAGGAATTCTGTGTATTTGCTGCATGCTGTTGAGGAGAAACGTTACTGAAGTTTTAAAACCCTTACTGAAACTTTTTTGTGTGTCTTTGCTGACTGGACAGTCTTATTAGAGTAGGTTTGACATATGAAGGAGGCACTAGAACCCTCCCAAAACATGCTTTTCCATATATGTATGAATGCTGTAGTTTCTGTGATTTGCTGAGACTAGATCAGAAGCAGGGGAAAACGTTGTCTTCAGAACTGCCATTTCTTTTCATCAGTTCAATATTTGACTGGATAAGTTTGTGGAGAAGATACTCATTGAGAATTACTAAATGCACAGGATCTACATTTGGCTCCAGAAATTTGTGAACTGAAAATAGCTGGAGGCAGGGAGAGTATCTTGCATCTCTAGGTATCTATTTATGGTTTTTCTTGGAGACAGGATACAGAGCTAGTTCAGCGATTTGGTCTAACTCAGTGCAGCCGTTCTGTGATTCTGATTCTGCATCTCATCCACATAAGTGTTCTTAAAGAAATGGCATTTCTGTGCAGAGAAAATGTTAGCGATTCGCTGATGGTTTGGGGTTTTTCTCCATTTGCTGCCTCTGTTGGGTGGGTGGGGTTTTTTGTTTGTTTGTTTTGTTGTTTTGGTTGGTTTGGGTTAGTTTTTTTGGTGGGGAAATGCTGTGTTTTGGGGAATGTGTTTTGTTTGAACTCTTGGAACATCCAAAGCAGGCATCAGTTTTATGAACAGTGAAGTTTAGATCACTCTGTCGAGAGTATTTGCACATGATTCTACAGTGTATCTAGACAGTGCTTAAGATTTCTACATTTATTGTTCATATGTATAAACAATATAAACCCAAAATCTCCCACCCCACCCAACAATGCTAGGGTTTATAAAGTCAAACACACCATGGAGTTTTCTCATCGCTTTTTGTTTTTAAAAGAGTCGAGGGGAAAGAGCAGAACTGCAGATGCATGTGCAAGAAATGACAGCGTGCAGGATATTGGAAAGAGTTTTCGGTCACAGGAAGTTTGTTCTAATAAATACTTACTCTTCAGTCTGTTTCCTGTACTTGTGACTTCCTCTTCTCACCGCACTTCCCACCCATAGCCTCCACTTTCCTGCTAGCACCTGGCACTAGTTCCAGGTTTTGTGATTCCCAATCTTTTTACTGAATTCCCAATTTCTTTTCTTAAAAAATTTTAGCTCTCCTTTTTTACTCTCGGCCTCTTTGCCCAACCAGTCAGACTCCTTCTCCATGACGGCTTCGTGTTGATCAGAGTTCTCTGTGTGGCCTGGAGACTGGCTTTCTCGTATGGGTACCGGTGCTACTCTTAGGGTTATCGTACCACACACTAGCTCTGCCAAACACATATTAATCCAGTCTGTACGAGTAACATGTGCACAGTTTTGTTGGTATTAGAAGCTGGGAAGGATGCAAGAATTTTCAATAAAGGTAGACTGTTGCTGCATGTATGAGGTGTTAAGTTCAAGTTTTGAGTTTTTACATACAGAAATTTCTTTCCCAAGGCTTATGTCATTGTCACTTCTGGGTGGGTTGCCATGGGTATGGTAAAATGCACATCTCTGTAAAAGATTTAGACAGAACTCAAGGTTATAAAGCACAGAACTTTCTGTGCAGCTGGACCATCATAACTGAAAATTTCAAAAAATGGTCCGTTTAAGCCAGGCAGAGTTCAGTGGGGCAAAATTAGAGGCAATCAAACCCAAGGACTGATAGGAAAGGAGCAGTATCAGTAATGTGTTAGAAGTATATTACAGGGAACCTGGTAGTACCAGCATTGGCTGCGCTGCTCTCCCTGCTGTGCTTAGGTAACAGTCTGCAGGACAGTATGTGTGCCATGTACGTGTGTATTTATCCTCTTGTAAAGATCTCAGGTTCTTTCTGTCTCAGGTTGTTTATCAGGCCTTCACAACTATGGAACTGAAAAAATACCTTTCTGTGAATCCTTAAGCCTGTAGGCATAGATGCATATTGGCATTCTTCTGAAATATTTAAATCTTGGTATAAGGAACCCGCAGCCCTCAAGTGAGTTACGAGGAACTTACTGAGTGTGTAGGAATAAGTATTGTGTTTCACAGAAGGTTATCGTTATTCCGTTTATACCCCAAGAGATCAAATTTATATCTCTTAAAACTCAGTTATTTTTTTATAACACTGGAGAGTTTGCCAATTGTTTGCATGCAAACATTTTTATTGTAGAGAGCAGTAAGGGAATAAAAGTAGTTGAAATTAAACAAATATTAAGAAAACTAAAATTATTCTTCCTGAGATGATATTCATAATACACTTATGCTACAAAGGGAGATATAAATAGAAACACTGTTGGTAAATTAGGATATGGCTGTGGTATGCTTTGATCTATTTTGATAGGGAACAAAGATGAAGACACAGTATTCTATCATTATTATTTTTTTGTTTTACTTGCAGGGGAAGCAACATGAAGGATATTACATGGAATAGAAAGCACAGAAGTGTTTAAATTTAAAAATTAGAATGTCCAAAAATATGGGTGTTTAAATATATGGTCTTCATACTGTAGGG
>NW_010432783.1:34668-36949 GCF_000710305.1 Buceros rhinoceros silvestris | reverse complement strand
TAGGGAAAAGCTTTTTAAAAGGTCTTTTTTTATTCTTTTTAACCACTGCAGTTCATCTGGATTTTTTTTTGTGCCTTTCCAGGTTGCTGTCTAAATACAGGAAGGATTACCTTTGTGAGACTTTCACTTATTTTAATAACTAATTTTATAAAAGCCAGCTCTGGCTTTGCCATTCTTGTTTGGGTGGTTTTATATGCCTTCTAGATTTCTCCTTTAGACAACTTATTGTAATTAGAAAACAATTATTGTTGTAATTTGAAAGGAAAATGCATCTGACATCTTCAAGGAATCACATGACTTCAGTAGTCCTGTTGATAAGAAAAACAAAGTATTGTGTAGCTTTTATTGACAAACTCAAGCTTTAGCAATATTGTAAATGGGAATTATTTGGATTCCTTGTGAAAACAAAATGCTCAGGCTTTTTTCTGACTTTGTAAATGACATTTTCTTCTTAAACCCATGGAGAGATGTTTTGGCCTTTTTTTAAAACTTGCAGCACACTTGATTATCCCTATCTGAAAATTCGGACTTGGAGGTAGTACCTGCACAGTAGTTTAATTATTCTAACAAATGACAAAAATCACAACTTCAGATTCAGTTTTTCAAAGTGATTCTTAGTCTCCCTTGCTATCGTGCTGCTGTCCTGTCGGGTTTTTTGTTTGGTTTTGTTGTTTGGGGTTTTTTTCTGTGATATAGTGGGGATATATGGGGCAATATATGGGGAGAATGGGAGGAAAGAGATTGTGGAACTATGTGTGTGCATTAGGTTCTCACAGACAAACATGAATTTTTGCATGTAATAGGTTGAGTACAAATTTAAGTGCTGCTCCTGGAAAAACATCCTTTGATAACTTCTTAGGAAGTAGATATAGAAAGGTAAAACAGAGAAAAGACCCTTTTGTGTCTGGGACATCATCATTTGAAATGTCCTGGTAAAAAGTATCAGCCCGCTTCATGGAGAACAGGTGGGACTAAACACAAAACAAAACAAACCCACTCAAAACAAACAAAAAAACCCCCAAAGCAAAGTACTCAATAAAAAAACCCCAAAAGCTGCCAACCCAGAGCCCAAAACTATCATCTATTTTGGCAGTTACTGTTCAAGAGGAGAATTAGTCCTTAGTTTCTTGAGCTCACCCTGACATCTGAGGATTGTCATTTTCTTGTTAATGAAACAACGATGTTGGGTTGACAGAAGCTGTCAGTATTATTGGCAAAACTGATTTAGTTAATTAGAAGAATCTCAGCAAAAGAGGAGGAAAATAGGAAAGCATTACAGCATATTTTAATGAAGTAGTATAATAAAGCCCAGAGACTGGTGTGGGTTGATCCTAGGCACAGGACTTGGAGATTTATTAATTTTTTTGTAATGGACAGTACTTAAGTTTGTGTGGTTTGAGGTCTCAAGCTGTAAAATGTGTGAAGGTGCTTGAACAGGGAGGTATTCAGGGGGTTGTTTGTAAAGAAAATATGCTGTTGTCATATGCCATAGCTATCAAGCATCTACTGGTCTTCGTAACAGTAAGTTAGAATTTACTTTTTTAAAGTAAAATCACTAATAAAGGCAAAATGACTCTAAAAAGGCTTCCAGTTTCTCATCAAAGACTAACAATTAAAGAGATCTCAGCAGAGTGATGGGAACAGAAAACAATACATCTGCAATCACTGAAACATCATAATGTTCAACTTTTGAGTTGCAACAAACATTTTATTATTTTAGTCTTTGAACCTGTGGTCTTGCTTTAGGCCTTTTCTGAAGGACCTCTGTTAAAACCCGTTTTGATTAGATAAACGAGAAAGTCTGTGTCTCTTCAGTAACTTGGTCTGTTTTCATTCTCTGTAAATCAGCCTACACAGGCAATAACGGTGGCCGCAAGTCGTCAAGCTGAAATTTCTATTAGTAGATGTTGTTTTGACAGCAACAGTTTCCTTGCAGCGCTCGCGGGAAATGCATTCCTTTGAGTTACAGACCATTCAGTGGCAGATTAATGGGAGCTTGGGCTAAGGCAGCCTTTTCCAGAACCCTACTGATAGAAAGGTGCTGTTGGAGGATTTAGAGGGCTGTCCAAAGTCATTCTGAGTTAGGGAGCTGCGGGTGTGTGTGTTAAATGACAATCGTTTGTCTCCAAGTAACCTTATCGAAGTAGTCAAACTGAACTTTCCTTTCTCAGCTTTTCCCCCATTTACTGTTTCTGGAAAATCAGTGAAGAGAAGGGGTAGGGGGGGCTGGTGGTTAGTCAGGTGTTCTGGCCGGTCTGGGGTTGCTTTTGTTAGTGATGGC
>NW_010432783.1:27453-34604 GCF_000710305.1 Buceros rhinoceros silvestris | reverse complement strand
AGGTGTGGGGGGGGGGTGTTGGTTGGTTGGTGGGGGGAGGTGGAGTGGGGTGGGTTGGGAAAGGAGAGGGGTAGTGTAGAAATTTTCCTCCTTTATTATAGAGCATCACTGTAAGATCTGAATGGAAACATAGGCCACATGTGAGAGCTTTAAGATAAATAACATGGTGGATTTTAATCATAACCTTCCAACTCATCAAGCGACGTGATTTTCCTACGTCGAGTTGTAATAGCGATCTGAGAAAAGTGTTTGTAACGTATCGATAGGATTGATGTATTTATTTCTGTATAGCGGCAGTCTCTTGACCATGTCATTGGTCAAGTTGGCTCTAAAATGGTGTCCGCTTGATCATGTCAATGGTCAAGTTTCCTTTAAAGTGGATGCACGCCATCTGTGTTCACGACTCCTGGGTGTGTATCATGTATGTATCATGTGTGTCACATGTAACCGAGGGAGGCATGCTTCCCTTGTCCCATGCAATTTATTAGCAATGTAAGTGATTCTAGCGGATGGTAAGTGATAGCGTTGACTGTATGTGAGTTGATTGGTTGGTTGCGCGTTTCATTTTTCCTAACTGTATCTTAAGCGTAAGAACAGAGAGCATAATTTACATTCTCGCTACACTGAGATGCTGAATTCACAGGATACCTACTGTGTGGGGAAAATGTGATTTATCTGCCATACTGGTAATACTTTGTTCTCCACGTGCCGCTATAATAAATTAAATTAAAAATTAGTGGTTTTAATAGAATTTTAATGGTTCTAAAATTAATTGTGGAAGCAAGGGGGGGAATAATATATTATTTTGGGATGAAATTATTGTGATAAATTTTCAGTGTTGGAAACCACAGTAAAGCAATGATATAATTTTTCCTCTCCGCAGTGTTAAAAAACCCAATCTGTAAGTTATATAGATTCCCTACTTCTGACAACAAGTGGATGCGGATCCGGGAACAGATGGCTGAGACCATCCTCTCCTTCCATGTTCCTAAAGAACTGATCAATCTGCACATAAAGGAGGATATGAGAAGGTAAGGAAGCAGTCACAGTAGTAAATAATAAATTTTATTTTTCTGGCTTGGAATAATGTGATGAGGTAAAGATATTAATTTGTAGTGCGAAAGAGGTAAAATACCGCGATCTTCTTGGCTGCTAAGAATTTACACCTGTAACTGAACCAATTGCTCAGAATTTTTAGGACTCCAGTGACTTCCTGAGTTCTGAGCAATGACCTGCCCTAGAGCGTGGTCATGACTTCAAATGTGTAAAGATCATTTGGTTAACAGTATAAATATTTTGAAAAGGTAACATTTTATAAAGAAACAACACATGACAGCACATCATAGTGTGTTTAGTTTTGTGTGTGGGCAGTGCTAATATCACGGAGGAACATTATGAAAGCAATGGAAAGTGACGTGTTTGTAGTTAGTAAAGGAGCAGTGAGAATATAAATCACATTCCTCTAACTGATGTCAGTTAGTTGGCATAAGAAAAGGATACGACAGTAATATAAGTTTGAAATCTTTGCTTGTCTTTGGTCTTGTAACCAGGAGGGACATCTGAGGATCATTACAATATGCTTGGCCTGGGAAAAAGAGGGTAGGGAGCACAAGTGTCTGTCCCCAAGTCCTTTTTATGTCCCAGTTCCCACTGCAGCAATGAAAATGGCAGCCTGCCCTTGAATTCTTTTAAGCTGTGCCGATAGAACTGTGGGGAAAAAAGCAGTTTTTTAAGCAGTCCGGGGCTTTTCTGAAAGCGTACCTTGTTTTTCCGAGGATAATGTGTGCTGTAGAAGGTGATGATGCCTCTTTCACCGTGAAAGTTGCTTCACACATAGGCAAGGACTGAGCATCTGGTCTCAAGTGTGAGAGTAACGCTGTGAGCTAGTGCTGCATCCCAAAGCTGTCCTGCATGCTTTCAGGCAACTCCCACTGTCAGAGGGAGGGTTGTTTTTTTTTTGCCTGCTATTGTGTACAGTGCTCGGTTCTCCTCAAGTAGGAGCTTCTTTGCTTTTTTTAATTCACCCTATCTGCTGCTTCTGTATGATCTTTTTATGCCACTAGAACAGCATGTGGGAGACCAGAATCTTGCTTTTAATAAAGTCAATGGACTGATACACACTTATGCATGGTGATGATGGGTTATAAAAATCGTATGAATTGTTATAATACTTTACTTTATACATTTAATACTGTGTTTAGGCATTTATGGCCTGATCTTATTTAAGAATACTAATGTGTGAGGGGTTTTTTTTTAGTGAGCAATAAAAATAGATTATGCTGACTTACACAGTTCATCCACTTCCCAGATTTTCATTTGCCCTGTGGGTAAATGCCTTTTAAATGCTAGGGGATTACTTTAACCACTTCTTACTACTGCTGTGTTATTCTCTCCAAAGGCATAAGGCAATAGCTGTTATTTCATATTATAGCATTCACCTCTTGGGATAAAGTAGTAGTAAAGAATCACCATGGTTTATTGTTTGGTTTTGTGGTGGTTTTTTTTAACAACTATTCAGTACTCACCAAAATAAAGAAAAGCTTTGTGGAAGAAACGGAAGTAAAAGTAGCCTAAAAATGGAGGTGGTTGGTTCTGGTTTTCCTGACTGCCAGTGAGGTTAGCAGTGCAAGACTGGTAGAAGGTGTGGGTGTGAGAGAGAGAGACAAAGTGATTGTATCGGTCTCAATTGTTTCAGTTCTCAAGGAGAAAGGGGGAGCAACAACTTGTGATAGGATACTAGCAGATGGTGGGAATAAGGGCATCTGTGCCACCTATCGTTGTGTAAGCGTGTGGATTGGAGCTTCAGCTTTATATGAGCTCTGCTTCCTGAAATATCTGCGAAGATGGACTCTTTACATTTGTAAACTAGTAAAATGATCTTAGGAGGATATTGTTATGTTAGTTCTCGAACTCGTACAAGACTTACACTCTACCATCTGCAGGCTATTCTCTTTTGAAGTATTCTTCTCTGCATCTTTTTATCCCCAGTGAGTATCAAAGAATAAATATTTTTATCTCAGAGACCGCTTCTTATCATCCTCAACCTGTTCCATTTTATTCCTATTGTGGCTTCAATGTAGTCAGGACTGAAGCAGTTACCCATAAAATATATCCAAGTGACATGTTAATCCCATTCTGTATTGTAATTTAAATTCCCTTAACTCTTAAGATTGTTTCTTGATAAAACTACAGTGATCACTGTTAACCAAATTTTTTCATGGACTGTCGCTATACTCTGAAATATGTAACCTTCTAAGGATGTTTAGCTCTTTTTCACCATGCAACGATGTTTTAAAGATATGTATGCATTAAAGATTTTATCCTTCAAACCTCCCTTTTAAGATGTTTTAAGAGGAGAGCGATATAGTAATTTTTATTGTTCTCATGAGAGTCATACAGTCTGCTTTGCTTGTTTTTATTAAGAAATTATTGCTGTTTCTTCCCCGAGGTTTTCCAGTGAGTCCTTTTCCCTCTTTTTAGTATGTCTTTACAAAAATCTTGTCCGTATATTTTGTGTCCGCAAGATTAGCGAAGTAGTTCTTCAAACCTAATGATTGTGAAAAACACAGTAGTTTACAATAATTGTTCAAAAAGTTAGTTGACCCATGTAATCCAAGCTTGCAGTTGCAGATGTAACTTGAGTGGCACTGGATCAGCACAGCAAGAGAATTAGAAGACTAGAGTAGAAGCTGCGGTACGTGTGTCTTTCAGATTTGCCACTAAAGCTCTTTCAGGTCCCTTGGAACCAGACTCAGCTTTGGCTGAAAAGAAATTCTACCTACTTACCGCTGAATTTGGCCCATGGCTTCTGCAGTCACAACCCATAAACAAATTTCAAGGATAAATTCCTGAACTTTCCTTGAACCCTTTGTCCAGAGTACAAAGCACGCTCAAGCTTTCCTCCTGCATCAGGAACGGCTGTCCTGTCCCAGCTCCAGTAGCCTTTCCTCGTGCAGTTCTGTGCTGTTTGTCTGTTTTGTGATTTTTTTTTTTTTTTCTTGTACCATCACAGAATGAGGACGAAGTTCAGACCATCTGAAAGACGTGTGTTTTTCCACTGCCTTTTATTTACACAACTTCTGTAGAGAAATGGAACCCAGGAAGAAATGCCATGTGTTGGGAGTGGGGATTGATTTTTCCAGACCTTCGCAGGTTATTTTTTACATGACTTATTTTTGAGCAATTGCACTGCGAAGATTGTACAGATAAGAGGTAGTAGCATAAAAAAAAAGTTATTCTAAGTAAACTTACCATGACTTTTGAAGCTGTTTGAACCAACTACCTTTAGTTGGGCGCTGTCAATATGCTAACCACTTAAGGACTTCTAAAACCTTATTTCAAATACCTACCTAGCAGAAAGTTCAAGGAAGTATTTTTTTTCAGCACTTAAAAAATCCCCAAACATGCCAGTAAAATTTAGCTCAAATACATGCAAATGCAGTAGTTACTCCCTTGTGTCTCGAAAGGATGTAAAGCCTTTCTCTTCTTACTCTCCATCAGTTACTGCATAGAGGAATGCAAGTGTATGAGTATATATGAATACAAGTAACTTGAATTTTTGTGAGTAGTGTTTAGACAATTGTCCTCCTCAAACATGAGGAGTTTAAAAAAAAATTAATTTATAAAGTAAAGGATAAACCATATTGTAATGTGTGAACACTACGTAATTCTCTGTCCTCTTAATTTTGCTGTTCATAACAGATTTTGGAAAAAGCAGCCTCTGTGAAAGGTTAAGAGGAGTTTTCATATCAGACTTAGGCAAAATTGGCTGGACTTTACTTGGTTATTGGGTGTTTAAGGCTGTATCGTGTTGGCATGGAGAAACATTACCTGATTTATTCTTACCTGTTATTCAGTACTGCTGAAAGCTATAAAATGGTAATTTACATTCTGACTGTCCTGTCAGAGAGGGGTTTTTGCTGTTTTCTGCAAAATCCACGCAGGCTTTAAGATCCAGAAAATCATTCTGTACCAGTCAGCAAAGCCTTCTCAGAGACTGGCTGCAAAAATTTCCAGGTGTTGTATTAGTGCACAGCATGCCCCAGTCTTAAAGACATCCATGTTGAGCAAATGATTTAACTTGTAGGTCTTTGGAAGAGTTTTCCGCATTATGATGAAAGACAATACAAAACTAAAGCAAAAAATAATCTTTTTTTCTCAAAATTAAAATTATTTTCAAATAATTCAAATATTTTCAAATAATAACACTCAAATTCTGGCATTGCAAAAAAAATTTGAATATTTACTTTGTAACTAGAGATTTTGCACTTTTCGTTACTTACTGTGTGGTTCTAATAGCACTAAGTTGGGTGTAATTTTGTCAGTTCATGTCAGTGGGGGGTGCAGAGAATATAGATTACAGGCATTAAGGTGATTAAAAAAACTTTGTACAGTTTTTTTATGTTGCTTGTGTCACTGTTTATTTTGAGTGAGGAACTCTGATTAATAAGTTGGGGGGGGGAAGAAACAGAAACCCACAACACTGTTTAAATGCTCAAGTAATCATGCAATTAATAATGTGATTAATCTTGCCCCAAGCTGCAAGAAATTAAGTTATAAACTATTGAGAGTAAAATGTTGTGTCATAGACTTGAAGCCACATTGTCTTAAACTGATTCCAGTGCTGCCTAATGAAACAGTAAAATTTAAAGAAACGACCCCCAAAAGAACACCTTAAAACAATTCTGTGCACCATTGCTAGTTACTCAAATACTTTTAGTTTAGGATTGAAGTGTAAATTCCACGGATACCATTCTGAGTGTTACTGAATTTAAGGGATGAATCGAGTGATGCAGGAGAATTCTCCGCCACTCTTAAATGCGAATCGTAGAATTAACCTCAAATGGTCGTGCTGCTGGAGACCTTGAGTCTTTCAGAGATAAACCTGGGGAATAAAATATCCAAGGAAGGGAAAAAGTTTTAAGGCAGGAAGGAAGAAATGGGTTGCATTCAGCTTATATATTGTCTGCGCTTTTGGATAATAAGAAGGGATTGGTGGTGGATAGAAATGCAAAAGGAACTTAAAAACTCCAGCTCGCGGGAAGAGTATAAAATATTCTCAAGCCTTTTTAAAATTCCAATCTATTCTCCACCTATAGAGGTTTGAAAATACTTCTGATGTCTTTGGTGGCATGTTATTTGAGGCTTGTTGGGTTGGTTTTGTTTGGTCGGTGTTTTTAAACCAATGTTTAACGCGTGCAAAACCTACGTTTTAGTTCTTAGTTACCTGTCAGGTGTGACTTGGCAGAACCAGAAAAAGTTTTGGGAAACTGTAAAAAGAGAAAAACAATGATTGCTTTCGAGAGGTTCTAAATGAAAACTATTAGGAAAGAATGAAAAATATTCTTTTATTCATTTTTGTTGTAGCTTTCTCAGAAATGATTAAATCCTCCTTAGTAATAATTTGTCTGTTTTAGAAACAATGCAGTAAAAAGGCTGATTCTTTTATTTCTGGAGAGAATGTATGTTGTTTTGATGGGTTATTGCCTGTTTGTCACAGGACGATAACTTGTGCTAAAGAAAAATGAGAATAATTTTATCTGCTTCTATTCTACAAAAAAGAAAAAGAGAAAAGTTGATGAAATGGTTATCTGTAAACATGTACACTTTAAAGTAAAATTTGTTAGGAAAAATAATTCCTGTGCTACTTCCCTTAGAAGGAAGCTTCTAAGTTTCCTTAACTTATGAGTGATTGAGTCGTGCTCCAAAGCTCATGGTGCATATTTATTCAAAAGCTCCTGTTTGATAAATATTCAGAACTTTGTTGCCTTTATAATACTATAAAACTTTTGCAAATATAATCTGCAGAAATGTCTCATCTTGTTTTGAATCCTGCGAAGCCCTTTGCTTCTGATGCTTTCTGAAAGTGGATTCCAGAAGCTAATTATGCTCAGTGGAGGCAAAAATTAGTTCCTTTTTTCATTATTGAACTTGTCATGTTTGCTTCACTGGGAATTGCATCACTGGATTTTTGAAGCTGAATGGATCAGAAGTTGCTGCTTGGTCTTCATATACATCATTTGTGGTTTGTGCGCTTTTATCATATATTTACTTAACCGTGTCCTCTTCATATAATTACACTGGTCTTTTCAACATCATCTTTCCGTTTGTGAAAATTTGTGCTGTGTCCTTAATGATGCAAATGGCTATTC
>NW_010432783.1:23290-27359 GCF_000710305.1 Buceros rhinoceros silvestris | reverse complement strand
GCCTTTTCTGAGACGGAATAATGAGATCCAGAAGAGGTCTTTGAGGGAATGCCCCTTTCTGACTCATCTTGCTAATCTTAGTGTCTTGCTGCTGGTTTTTGCTTTTCTTGATTTTATTCTCAGTGCCCAGAGTTTTTTACTGTGCTTTCCACTGTGGTGTCTGGACTCAAGAACCCTAAAGAGCAAAGTGCCCACAGACTGTAGCTATCAGTACGTCTTTCAGAGTAAAAGAAGTTGTTGGTTTTTAAGTAGGATCCTGAAATGACAGTTTCTGACATTTCTAATAGTGCTGTAGGATCCTGGGGAGTCTCATAACTTGCTCTTCGAATTTTCCATCTCTTTAAAATTGTGTTGTGTTAGCACCAATGATCATTACTCTTTATACTAATATGGTATGTAGTGCTTTCAACAGATCAGGATCCAATACTGAATTTTTCTGCCGCAACGGCAGAGAAGAGTTTTGAAGAAAGGGCAACAGGTAGATTTTGGATTTTTTTTAATGGGAAACTACTTCCAGCCACAATGGGATTTGCTTAGTGAAAGCTGGTATAATTAGTCTACTGAAAGAAAGAATGAATGTGAAAAATAGAAAGTACCTGAGGAAGGCTTAAAAATAAGCTAATTAGGTAGTGGTTGAAGTAGAGGAGGAAGGGTAGGGCAGACTGTTTACGTCTACATTCTGGTTAGATACAGATGAAGCAAGATTTTGTCAAGACCACCAAGGAAGATCTTGAAGTAATCAAGGCAGGAGACAAGCTCCGTTGTGCATTGACAGAAAAGACTATCCAGGAGAGAGTCTGAGAAGCCGAATAGCAAGATTGTAGATAAAGCTTGGGTTTGATTCTGTAAGAAGAGTTGAAGTTGATGCTGAGCACAGGATCTGTCATGGTGATGAGTCCTGTTACCTGTGAGTTGGAGTTCGGACTGGGGGAAGAAGATGATAAATAGTTCTATTTTAACGGTGTTGAGTTTGCTCTAAGGTTACTGCTCTGTTGACAAGCTAGTCAAAATTCTATGGCTGCATGGAAAAGGTGAATCAGTAACTGATTTGCCCTTCGTAGAACCAATAAATATTATAAATATTGATTTTTCTTTTATAGCACAGTTGTCATGCGACACAATTTGTTGAAGTGTGTTTTTAAAGTTACTCAGTGAAATAAGTTCTCATGTAAATGTTATAGTATTATTAAAACAAATTGAAGGTTTTTTTAAGATTGTTGTTGTGTGTAGTAATACAAACTATAAAATTCCAAGTTTGGAAAGTGTTACGTTTCTTCTATCTGTTTACTTTTAGGAGTGGCCCTTCACAATAATGTTCATAAATGAACATTATTGAAACTATGGAATATTGTTGATGGAGCTTAGGTATAGGAAATATAGTTCTTGTTTCAGACATAACTGAAAGCTGTTCTGAATAACAGCAGCAGTGGTAAATAGTAAGAAATCACCAGACACAAATAGTATCTAAATCCTATGTTGTGTACTTGCATTTGGAAAAACAGATCTAAAATGTGCAAGAAGGCTGTTTTTGGAGGAATATCTATGTCATATCTCATGGGTTTGACTTTGCTGTATTTTTAAATGAAAATAAGTTTAGAAAAAATAGCATTTAAGGTTTCCACGCTATATATGCTCTAGGTTACTATCAAACTGCAGGCTTGCTTTGTTAAAACATCACAGAGAAGATCTATCGTTTTATGTCATACTAGTGGCTGTATTTCGACTGCAGTGATGCCTCTGTGTTTCTGAGATCAAACAAATACAAGCCTTGTCATCAACGGTAACAGCAGGGAATTGACATTCCGTGAAAACATGTTAACGTTAATATGGCAGGATTTGAGCTTTCCCTTCCTGTTGCTGTTGGCTCAGTGGAGTTAATGCATAGTCAGCCACCTAGGTTTTGGGGTTTCGTTGAGTATTTTAGTCCGAAATAAGGCGTTTGTACTCTCGCTGTTGCTTGACAAGCAAGGGACCAACAGCTGCAGGAGTGGGCTTAGATAGGGGCAGGGGAGCAGAGCCCCCACAGTGGGTTTTCCATGGGACGGAGGGCTCTGAATGTGGCATATTTGTGTGCGTACCTCTCACTGTGTAGTATTTCTCCGATCTCTACAGAATACTTTATTCCTTTCTAGGAGGAGCAGTAAAGCTCTGGAGTTCAGCCAGGTCCAAACATTGTTGCTGAAACTATTAAATAAGACAGCATAAATACTAAGGGGTAAAATATCTTCACTGGAAATAAATAAAATCATATACCCTGCCAGATCTTACGAGCATTTCGTAGGAGGAAGCCCTGAGGTTTTCATTCAATAGGAGTCTCATTTTAAGCTTGCAAGAAAAATGGTGGTTGAAAACAGTTTTGTCCTCTTACTGCTGATGTTTCTTGTGCTACAGCATTGCCAGTTCGTATTGATGAAGTTGAACTGTTTCATCTACTTCTGTTTTTCAGGTTGAATGAAAGGAAAAGCAGTAATTTTACATCATTAGTAATCCAGTAGCGCACATGCAGAAATAAAAAGCCTTAATTCTGCTTCCAGTGCAATCTATTTGATTTTGGTTGTCCTGTTAACCAGGAGCGGAATTATGGCTATATAGCTTATTCTAATAGTGTTCACTCTAATGCAAAGCTAATAATGATGGGGAAAACATCCGTGTATCAGTGTGGGGCTTTTCTATTTAATAAATAATATGAAGACCTTTTGGCTAGTGGTCAGAACTGTTGCGGTAAGCGTAGCTCTGTGTTCCTGTGCTGCAGTCTCATTGGTCTTTTTCTCCCCCTTTCTGCCTCCTCTCCCACTGTTTTTCATTTTCTTCAGTAATTTTCCTATATACAAGGGCTGCTCTCTGGAAGCCTTTTTAGTTTGAGACTTCCAAGTATTGCAGTGAAACAGTCTGCTTGATGCTTTGAGGAAAATGAGGAAAACTAGTTGGTCTTGTTGCACAAGTTTTCTCCTGAACAATTCCAACTGTTTGAAGACTGGAGGTCTTTCATTTTCAGCTGCTCTAAAAGCAGGTCCCCCAAAGTGGCGCTGGGGTAGATACAGGGTGAACTAACTTTGCGAGTGGCGAAAACAAACAGAAAAGCCAGTATACTCTGACTGTGCTTGTTTGTGTAGGAAATTAGAGTGATCTCTATTTTGCTCAGGTCAGCTCTCGAGAGTGTACAGGAAAACTGATAATTTGCTAGAGGATTTCCTTCTGGATTTTCAGTGGCATGTTTGGTTACCGTAACACCGCTGTTTTGACCTGATGAACGCAGCTGTAAGGCTGAAGATTAAGTTTTAGGGGACTGGTGGTTTTTTTTTTTGGTTTGTGTGTTTTGTTTTGGTTTTAACACTAAAGAAATGTGGTGAGTGCTGGTGTGTTGGTTAAACCGACAACTGTAGAAACACAGCTACAGCTGTGTTTGTGATGCGTGTGGAACTATCCAAAGAGTAGCGGGTATCAAAACAGATACACTGCAAGTGTTGGAAAAGGAGTAAACTTTGCATTCTCCACAACGGTGTTTAATATTTCTTCCCAAAAAGCAGCTTGCAGTGAACACAGCTCTCTGGAGCCTGGAAGCCTCCTTACCTCCAGGGCAGAAAGGCTGTTTCAGTTTGCAGGCCATTGCATCTGTGCCAAATGAGTTCTGAACACAAATTACAGCGTTAGTCACTGCTTTGACATTCCTTATTGTGCGGCTGAGTAACAGCTGAAATCAGATTTTACAAGCATCATGAAACTAGGTTTTATTTCTATAAGGAGTTGCTTTTGATGTTTTTTAACAAACTGGTTTTGGATTAATCGGATTAATTTGGATGATGTTAATGGATTAACTTGGCTGATGTTAATGGATTAATGAGCTAATTAGTGCTTTCTCTTTTTTTTGCCTCTTGATACAGAAATCAGGAACTGAAAGACTTGGGAGAACTTGCTCCTCACTGGGACAACATGCGCAAAAGTGTTATTGCTCACTGTGATCAGATGCTGAGCATGTACCAGGATACTCTTGCAGAGCTTGGGAAGCATACAGGTATGGAAACAGCCTCACCTCTTCTGGAGCACTTAACAATCGGCTAGACTGGTTGTG
>NW_010432783.1:0-23177 GCF_000710305.1 Buceros rhinoceros silvestris | reverse complement strand
GTGTATTCAGCATGAATAAGACATAAAAATATTTGTGATTGCTGTATTTCTGAGATACTCACGGGTGCTCTATTTCCTCATCTAAATTGTTTTCACGTACTCCGGCAGTTTTTCACACCACGTGTAACATGGTACATGGTTACACAGAAGCCAAAAAAAATTGGATGAGTGTGTGTGTGTGTGTGTGTGTGTGTTTTAACTGCATGTTCCCTTGAATACACTGCTCTGCTAGTATTGAATTCCATCTGCCAGTTGAAACCAGCCTCAGAGGTAGTTTGTCTGTTTTTCTTGAAAACTGACTTGTTGCGTTTAAGTCTGCAGGATAACAGTAGCACCGAGCTATGCTGTGCGTACCCTCAATGTAGTACTTGCCATTGTTTTTCTGGCAAACATGGGCACAGGATTAAAATAATATGGGATGGGCAGTCTGTCCTCAGTCCAGAAAATACCAGTATGTGGTGCCTTGCTTTTTTTTCCTGTGGAGATGGTAGTGTTATATTGTGATGTGCACTGGGAGCTTGTTCAGTTAATATCTGCCAGAGTCCTGCGGTCAGGGACTGTCACGTGTCCACTGGCATGCCAGTGGAATAAGACACCATCAGTGACAAATGTGCAGAAAAGGCAGCTGGTCTTTTCCCGCTGTAGTAATTTTGACTCATAAAAAGAACAAGAAAAGACTGCAGAACAAATTATTTCTTCTTTCGAATTTCATTTCATGTGATTGTTGACAAATTTTTCAAGGAACTTACGATAATTCTTTTCTGTTTTGTGAGGCTGTTGGAATTATTTCCTGAATAACACTGCATTTGGATCAAACAAAGATTTCTGCCTGTGTGTAGCATGCCTTTCGGCCTCTTCCTGCTTGGTGTGCACCAACCCCCTTCTCCTTCAGGTTTTGGGATGTTCCGGAAGAAAATGCGCACATTTGTTCTGAACTAACACAAAGGCCTTGCTGATACCAGATGTCTGACAGCAGCCCTTACAATCACCATCTCAAACAGGTGTTTTCAGTGACTGTGCTGCCGTTACTGCTCACGATGCTGTTTCGCTCTCCAGTCTCACCATTGTTCCCACTGTGGCCTTACTCCCACGGCTCTGTGTGCTGTGTGTGTAGGCACCGCAGTAGCGGTGCGTGTGAGGTAAACGCTGCGCTCTGCGTTACGTGTACCTAAGTTTGCAACCTCGAATATTTCTGGAAAAGGGATACGTTATGGTTATGAATATTTGTAAAAACAGAGGTAAATGATGATAATACCCGGTATATATTTATGGAGATTTTGCAGCATCGTCTTAGTTATTTGTAGCTTTCTACATAGTCAGACAAAACTTGTTTTTTGTGTACTGAGAAATGGAGCAATCAGGTTTTAGTTTAATATACAATGAAAAATAGCAGGATAATTTCTTCTTATAGAGAATTGGGCGTGTGTACCTTTTTTATAAAGAATCTACTGCATTTAGTAGGTGAGACACGAATCTTTCCTTTCCAAAATAGACATTAAAACTGTACTTTTAAGCTTTAGGCTCCTTGCTTTATCTTAGTCAGCAAGTTGTCCAAATTTGGGTTGAAGCCGTTCTCACCATTCTGAAACAATTTCAAAACTGCAGTGCTCTGGACTAGCTGTGCCCTGTGCTGGAGATCCAGATCTGCTCAGGAACAGGCACCTCTCCCGGTTGGAGTAGCTCCTGATCACCAGTACTTCTGCTTAAGAACTCGACAAGTTTGGTTTTCTAAACCAGATCAGGCTTCTGTTACCTGGTCTCAGATGCAAAATTGTCAGAAATAATTTTGTATCAGCACCTAGGAAAGATTCTATCCACTCATAAGCAGTGTACAAAAGGGGATATAGCATCTGCACGTAGGTTGTTTGGGGTTTTTTTCCCCCAAATATTCCCACA
The DNA here is from genome assembly GCF_000710305.1 of Buceros rhinoceros silvestris. Classification (NCBI taxonomy): domain Eukaryota; kingdom Metazoa; phylum Chordata; class Aves; order Bucerotiformes; family Bucerotidae; genus Buceros; species Buceros rhinoceros. Next base: position 21,281 of record NW_010432783.1, on the reverse strand, counting down.
TTCCTCCTCTACAATCCCATGTTGGGTTTTCTGAGAGATGCTTCACACTCAGCTGAGTTATTTGTGGAATTTATGGAGAAGGCTGTTGCTAGTAGACCACTTAATTTCTTTTTAAGATTGAAAGTGTCGGGAGACTGCGCTGGTGTTAGACAGCAATTTTGGTTTAGCTGCATATTTACTGAAAATGGAGACTTAACAAAGTTAAGACTATTTTGAATTTGAGCTGTTTTGGCAAACACTTTTATCCTCAAAAATTTTAGAGAATTTTAGAGAATGCCAAGTATTTTTGTTTCAGGGAAACAGAGTAACAGGGATCTAAATGGGTTAGGTAACATTTCCTCCTTGGATTTTTTTTTTTTCCGTTTTAGTCATCAAACTGAAAATCCTGTTACTCCTCCAGTCCTGAAGAAAAGACAATCGAGGTTAAGGCAGTTGAATGTTGCTCTGGAAAACTGGACACTTTCCCTGCCTCTGTCACAAAGTTCCTATGTGACACTAGGCAAGTCAAACTTCCCAAATGGTTAGTGTGTGGTGTTCTTTTTGGAAGCCTGGCAATAGATACAAGCTGTTTTGCAGAACTACTCGGTGCTTAGGGATGTAATTGAGCTCAGTGAGAGCTGTGCTTCCAAAATGGAATGATGTGATGTTGCATTATAATGTGTGCTCTGCAGAATGAGATCCTCCTGTATCTCATACTGATGCACTATTTCTTAAATGCTTTGACCTTAATTTATCCTCTGCCATTGGAATGGAAAAAATTACAACCCTTTCATTCACCCAGTTAAAATTATTCTATAAATATTTGTAAAGCCCGTAGAAACTGTAGTGATGCATGCAGTAGACAGGTCTGAGGAAATCAATAATCCTGTTTCTGGGGGAGGCTTGAGCAGTATATCTGAATCCAGACGCCAAAGTAAAAGTTGGAAGCGAAATACTGAATCACTGCTTCTACAGTGAGCAGCAAAGACCCTAAACATTCAGTGAGCTGGAGAAAGCTAGTATCTGATAGGGCATTGAAATCTATTTCACAGTTCCTCTTCAAGTGGACGTCAGATAAAGATTGCATCTGTATTCTGGTATTTCCTGACATGAATAGTTGCATCTTGCAACAACAATAACAACAACTATTTTGAGACAGTAGTTTTCTTGGTCCTTAACTACAACTTACAAAGTTATTTAAAAGCAAACAAACTACTGAAATTTAGTTTTGTCATATGGGTGATATTGTCAAACGCAGATTGAGATACTAATTTCACTACATGGATCTCTCATACCTGAGGAAGCAGAATAGCTGATAGCAGCGGGCGGTGGTTATCCCGTATATTTCTGGCACTGGGCAGAAAGGGATTCTTGCTTCACAGTTCTCTGAAAACAGGAGTAACTACTTGGCAGTGCTGCATGCGTTCTGCTCCAGCTCAGGACAGAAGTGTACTCTAGGGCGAGCAGGCTTTTATCCTCTTGTCCCTCCTGCTTCTGCCTGTCTCTTTTAATCTGCTGTCATTTTACTCTCCTCTTAGTCTGCCAGTGTTTCCCTGTCTCAGATCCAGTCAGCATTCCTTAGGCTTTGATCTTGGTCTCATCTGAATTCTCATAAATAACCTGCCCCCTTTCTGTTGTCTTTCCTGATAATTTACTATCTCCTCATCTGCACTATTCCCATATCTTTTCTGATACAGTTTCGGTTCCCTTCACTGCTCCCGTAATTTTGTTTCTGCACTTCCCAGATGCAGGTTTCCCACTGCTGTTCCTCCTCATCAGTGACTCCTGGTTTCAGCCTGCATCCCCAGGTTTCCTATCAAATCTGATTCCTTGATTCCTGTCAGATGCTTTTCTTGCTACCTTTGCTCTTAATCTTTATGAAATTACGATCATAAGTCCCTAAGCTTAAGTAGCAGACTAGACAGGCTTGGCTGCTCTGGAGCGTGGTCAGTGCCCTCTGGCAAAGCGATTTGCACTGGGAGGCTCAAGGCTTAGTGCTGTTGGAATCTGTGGCAGTTTCAACACATAACCTCGAACAAATCTTTATTGAGCAAATCTAAAGGAAGAATTTCAAATATCTCTTTATTTTCTTGTTTTGTTTGTTTTTACAAGAGAAGGTTGAACCTTTCCAAAGATTTTTTTTAATTATTATTATTGTTCCTATCTGAATCAGAAGAATTTTAGTCCAGATGATTAATAGTTGGCAAAATGATAGGGTGCTGAAAAAAATGGTCTAAGTAAATGTTTGGCTCCCTGAGCCAAAGAAGGTAGGACCACCTCTCTTTATTAATCTACACCCTTTTATATATGTATGCTGCATCAAATATCTCCAGGTAAATTATGTTTTTGTACATTAGGCTTTAATTACATTCCTTTGTACCACCGTGGAGTTACTTGTAATCCCATACTTTTGAAGTATATAACGACAGGGTTTTTTTCCAGAGTGGTGTGCTTTTTATGATTCTGCCTTTGAGAAAGAAAACTAACTTAGGCTTTTCTTAAACTGGTTTCTGTTTCTTTCTAGGAAGAATGCGAAGCCTGGTTAATGTAGTGCTTTTCTTTGAAGAAAATGTGTTGCTTGATGAAAATGTGGTACCATCATAGCTCTGTGCCCCTGTTCTGTTCAGCACAGAACAAACATAATGCACATTAGCTGTGACTTTGTTTCCAGCAGACTGCAGACCGATTTCAGACAGCAGGAAAAAAATGTCTATCACCTAGAATAAAAAATTGGATTGTTTTGTGAATTAAAAGCTGTTTTGTTGCTTCCAATATGGATACATGCTGAGTCTGTTAGTGAACCGTTGTTTTCCTAATATACTATTACACATTAAAAATAAATTAAGAAAACTCCTAACATAAAAGAGTTGTCCTTGCATTAAAAAGACGACAAAACATCTGCTGGGTGCTTAAGATAATGATTCTTTAAACTTTTGTTTTTCAGGTTCTTCCTTCAAATCAAGCTGTAGCAAAGGAGAAAAGACATTAGAATTCATCCCAATAAATCTTCATCTGCAGAGAATGCACGTGCACAGTCCTCGATTGAAAGGTAAAGTGCATTGTGTGGCGAATTCCCCAAGTATGACACAGTTTGCTGTGAAGTACAATTAAACTTGCAGCTAAGAGGTGTGGTTTCCATTTTAGCCCTTTTAAAGACATAAATATCTTAATTTATATATTTAATTTATATATCCATTTTCAAAGATCAACATTAGGTGGACATGCTTTTGAATGAAGCCCTAAAACCACACTAGAGCTGTTTGAGTTGAGTATTTTTTGTTTTGAATTTTTCGCTTAATGGTAGGACAGTGGCAATAGTCTTTATGACTTTATGGGGGGACGTAAAGATGCTACAGGTAAAAAGCATCGAAAGTAATAGTATTAAATTGATTAACTTTTTTTAGTAAATTTATGTGCATTTTGGTCTTACATGGCTTTAGAAGAATGCTGAGGAGAAATTAATATCACAGGAAGTAAGATGACTTAAAGAAAATTATGCAGTATGACTTGATACAGAGGGTTTCTTGTATGATTGTTGCTTGGTTTGTTTGGTAGTTGTTGGGTTTTTCTGTTTTGTTTTTTAAAATAAAATCAAACTTCCACGTTCACTATTTAAAAATACGTACTGCTTTACAGGCATAAAGTTTTTAATTGTTCATTTTGTTTATTGGGTTCTAGAAACTTTCTGTGTGGTTGTTTCCTGCCTTTGTTTTGTGTACATATCTGGAAGCTGCCTGCCTTCCTGCAGGGTTTGAGCTCATTCTCTCAGGTCTGCCTCCCAGTGCAACACCCCAGCTTTCGGTTTTGGCTGTTGCTTGGAATTGTTGTTTCTAGAACAACTGAGTAGGTACTGTCTGTAGAAGATCGCGCTGAAATCATGAGATCAAAGAAGTGACCAGCTTGCTCGTGCTCTGCATTCCTCTACAAGTTCTTAAACCTGCACCCAGACATAGTGCCACTGAGACTGACCAGAAGCCCTGAGTCTGTGCTGAAACTTAGGAATCAGCTCCAAAGTTAAATCGGTGCAAGGGATTTCTCTGCCTCATCTTCCGAAGCCACAAGTTTTGGATACTGACTGCAGATCTGGGAAAACTAAGGAGTTGTTAACAAAATTAATTATGTATTTAAAAATAAATTCCAGGGGTGTTGTGCTCATTTTGTGTCTATGACAGTTCAAACAAATAAGTAAATGCAGAAAATATATTCACTGAAACGTATTGGTAACCTATGCGTGGTTAAAAATATTCTGCTGTAGCAGTGCAGAACTAATACTGTCGTGATTCATAGTGACACACTGCACAACGTTCAGTAAGATTCACATCCTTCTAGGACATCGGCTTAATTTTTCATTGTGATCCGTAATGTCAGTGTAGTGTAAAAGCCAGCCTTTCCTATCTGGTTTCTAAAGTGATTTTTTTTTTTCCTCTTTCCCACTGTGCCACCAGAGATAGCGATAGAGCTCAACACATTTCCTCGCAGAGACTGCCAGGATGAACTCGCCAGCCTAGGTGATGCGAGTTGCATGGTTCCGTTAAGGACAAGGTTCCTTCTAAACTTAGTCTCTCGTCTTAAACTTAGTCCTGTTTCTTAGGAAGCTTTGATGAGCCCAGCATTGCTTGTGCCTAAATCAGCTTATTCAGCACTACCCTGTGCCATGTAAGCATTTGCTCAGTGTTAAGTGAAAATATGGCACTGATTATGAAAATACGGCAAACTCCTAATACTGTCTGGAAAGGGGGATAATTTTCTGTAACATCATCTGTGATTCTCTTCAATACAGAATTCTGTTGCTGCTGCTTGCGTCTAATTTTAGCAGCATCTTGTACAGATAAAAGATTATATTGATACATATGAGCAAATCATAGTACAGTGAATAATTCCTTGATAAATTGAGATCTATTAAATTTGCTGTCACTGTAGAAGCATGGAAATTACTCTGTAAGGTTTTTGTCTTATAAATACACTCTGCACCTAAGCAGATTGGAAAACAGTAAGAACAAACAATAATTATCGGAGTGTTACCTTGTGCACTGCTGATGTTCATCCACTTCCAGGCTGGAACACCGGGAGTTCTGATTGTCTGTCAGACACTGTATTGGTTTAATGTACCGTTATTTCTTCTTCTAAGCAACAATGCCTCCAAACATTTTAACAAGAGGGGATTTACAGTGACACAATATGACAGCACAAATTTTAATTTAGCTAATGTTTTGAAGTTTATTAAGTCAAACGTGTTTTTAGATTTGAACAACTATAGTTGACTGGAACCTTGATTTATGTCTTTTCAAGAAAAATTCTCTGGGAACAGGGCATTGCGTGTTTATTTGCCAAGTGGGATGAAATATGCCACTTAACTAACCACAGTTTTTACACTGCTTGAGTTTTGTTTAGTGTTTAATTAATTTTATCCTTTCTCATCCAGAATGACTTTGCTTGTGGCATATGGTTAATCCATAATTGAAAAGAGTATGGAAAGAGATAAATGTTAGAAACATCTTCTAAACTTAGAACTTTGTTTAAATTATAATATTTCTCCTTTTTTCTTTACTGTTCACTCCACTGACATGAGTGTTAGTGTTCTTAGTGTTAAGAAAACTTAGCTTAAGCGTTTAGCCTAGAAATAGTGAAATGTTAATAAAGAAGAAAATTTGTATTAAAATCAGGGAATTTCTGCTTAGGCATATTTTTGGAGGACTGACACCTTAGTTATGGGGAGCTCTTTTTATTTCTCTCTGTGGCAAATGGACTCCTCAACATGTTTAGGATATTTTGGTAGCGCTATAGTATCAATATACCCCAATGTACTTCAAGATTGTTGGTGTATTTGCTTTTGGTTGGGTAAATGATTTCTGTATCGGTTACATAACCACTGTCTTACCTGTTTTGTTCACTGAAGTAAGTTTCATTTTATGAGCACTAAAGAGCTGTGTCCTGTGTCAGTTACGTACAGTTTGAACGGTGTGCAGCAACTGCTAATCATTCTGGAGTAAGAAGCGCTCTGGTGGTCTTTCACATCAAGCTGCTCTTTCTCATCTCGTGCTTTGCTTGGCATGTATCAAAGGGCACCTGGAATATAACCAGGACCGGGGTTTAAACTTGCAGCAGGAACAGCTTTGAGAGAAGCACTATTTCATGATGGGATACCTGTATCCCTGTCCATTTGGTAAACACTACGTTTTGCTCTGTTCGTAGTGCTGCAGAAGCTAAAAGTGTATATTGCCATAGCTTTGCTTTTGTCCCTGCTTATATGTTAAGTGTGCTTGTTTTAAATAAATCTGGTGGTCTGAAAAAAATTTTATTTTATTTTGCTTCTGGCCAGTGTGAGACACCGACTGCCTCCTGTGAAGGCAAGCAGGTAGCTTCAAATTCAGAACTGAACTGCGCTTAAAATAAAAATCCCTCCCCTCTTTAAGGTGGTTGGATAAAGCTTCGGTTTATGGGACTTCTGCTGTGTTGCTGTGGTTGTTGAAAAAGCTCTGCGTAGTATTTGGGAAGGAGTGATGAACAAGTAGTTTATGTTTTTGCATGGTGAAGGAATTATTCAATTTTTTGGTGAGTGTGTAACATTTTTTGGTGTTAGCCTTTCACTTGTGTAACTAGGAGGTAAATGTATCTTTTTGAGTCAGAATAATTACCGTGAAATGATGGTTGATTTAAAGCTCTATTTCTGTGCACTCTAATCTTTTGTGTTTTCTTCCTTCAAATTCTGAAATACCTATGGAAGGCTTGCGGATTTTTTTAACACCTCTTAATTAATAATTCAGGGGGAGCATACTGACAATGCGATACAGTTCCTACGGCGCTCTGCTGTGTTTTTAAGCCTTGTCTCCGCTGTAGAGGGTTGTCAGCAGTAGTCTGTTCCTGAAGTGGGTGATGGTTGTGAGTTACTGGAGCATTCCTGTACCAGTGCACTCATGCTGACACTGCATGTCCTTCACAAGGAGCTTCACTGATGTGTAAGTGGAGCACATCACAAGGCATTCCTCAGGAGTCTTTGCAGTGTTCTGTGCTCTGGAAAGTGGGAGTGAGTGAGACTGCCTATGCCCATCACCAGGGTCACAGACGTACCGTCCTCACTCTCCCATGTTCACGTGCATGGGGTGGGTGCTCAGCTCTTCGGCGGGGGGGGTGTTTATCTCAAATAGTGGCTCCTTGACCATGCTGAGAAGAGGCCTGAATGAAAACTTCCTTCTGGGTATATCCACCCTCCAGTAGCTATAAGCAAGGTCACTGTTTATTTTTAAAACAGAGTTGGAAAAAGCACCAGAGTTTAGTCTTTTAAATGTTATCCTGTAGTCATATGTAAACACATTCAGAAGCCATAATTCAGGTAAGCTGGTGGGTTCATCTCTGAGTTTTCAAAGCCACTGATGTTTTAAGCAATAAGACTACTTCTTGTCGAGTGCTGGTGGAGCTCTAATAACCCAAGATTATGTATTATGGATAAATCTATATGAAGACTTGAAATAATGGGCTATTCAAGAATCTTGAAGCTCACCTTAGGCTAATGAAATTATATCATCTCTCCTTTTATTGAAGAGTCACCAATTCATTAGAGTTCAAATCAATTTGAGAAAATATGCTTTGAGATTCAGCTCTGGAAGTAAAACATAGTTCATTAACTGTGAATTCTTTGTACAGTGTTCTTGCTTCTAGGGATATTTATCATCAGAATGCAAGAAAAGTTCTATTTTAGGAGAGGATTAGATTTTAATTTACATGGAAAGCTTCCTTAATGAATAAAATACTTCACAGAAAAGATCCTCTGATGTTTCTCTTAAAAATACATTTTCAGAATGAGGCATTCTGACCTGTATTTTTATACTTCCAGTAAGCTTGGACACAAACCGGGTACTGCTTAGTGCAAATGTAAATTTAAACTTTGAAGGAGTAATTATTGTGCTTTGGGATGTAATTAAATCTTTCTCTGCACTGACAGTCAATCACAGGCACAAAATGAGAGGCTGCTTTTAAAAAGGTGTTCCATCTCCAGTTCTGTAAGCAGGCATTCGTAGAAAAAGTTCATCCCGTATGTCACGAGAATCAGGTATATGCAGAGAGTAACAACAGTTTGTTGTCTCAGCAAGAATTTCAACAGTATAGTTTATTTCCCTTTCTGGTACCTTTTCAGCTGAAAAAACTGACTTGCTCTGTGTTTATAAGTCGATGTCATAGAACAGAACTCTTCATTTTAGCATTAAACTGGTAATTATATCTCAAAATGAAAGCTAAACAAATTCAAACTTGAAAAGAAGTGGACATTTTTACTAGTCTGATTAATCATTGGAGCAACTTCTCTGGGAATGCAATGAGTTCATTGTCACTTGAAGTCTTTAAATAAAACCAGATGTCTTAATAAAAAAAGAAAGAGATGCCTTCACTCAAGCAGAAGACATAAGCTTGATGCAGGAATCATTAGCTGTAATTCCATAGCCACTATCATTCAGGCAGTCAGACTATTCCATCATAATAGTCTCTTTTGACTTCAAAATGCATGAATCTGTACATCTCAACGGTACTACAAGTTAAATAACGGAAGGAGTAATCAAGTGAAATGCACAGAAGGCCAATTTAGTTGGCAGCTTTGTAAACTGCAGAGCTAGAATATTGTTCTACACCGTGGCATATAATTTAGCTGTAGCAATAAATCAGATAAACTTCCTAAGGTGTGCAGGTGGCTCTATGAAAAGATTGATTAGCTCTTGGGCTTCCTTGAGACACAGATTCTCAATTATTCCTTGGAAATAATACAGACTTGTCCTCACATCTTACAGAGTAGATATATAGCGTGGATGCGTAGGCGCCTGCAAATCTCGGTGCTTCTCTGTTCCTCTTCCAGATGCTCTGTATGATGTCATCACTGTGGGAGCCCCGGCAGCACATGTCCAAGGATTTAAGAATGGTGGTCTCCGCAAACTGCTGAGTAAATTTGAGGCAGAAAGACGAAAGTAAGTATTTTTATAAGTAGCTAGGAAAATGTCATTAAAGTTGCATTAAAATGATGTGAGTTCAATGAGTAACAAAACAGTTTACCCTGCCGAATGCGTGGAAGATTGAAATCTAGTAGAACTGGATAAGGATGCATTCATAAAATATTTCCTTTATCTTCCCTGCTTTGCTGAACTGCAAAATTGAAGGACGGTTTACTTTTGGCATCAAGACTTATTTTGAAGACAAACTCAAAATTGTCAAATTTGCTTCCTCTATTTCAGGAAACTTGAGAAATATCAGTGCTTGAACACATGCTGCTCAGAATGAGATACCTCTTTGGTAATTCTTGCCCTAAGTGGAAAGTAGATATAGATAATTTTTTTTTTTTAAAGAAATAATAGCTTAAGGTAGCATCTTCATTTCTGACGGACCTGGGCATATGTGAACAAAAAATATTTTTAGCGCATGTGTGAAGTAATGAAGTAACTATTCTTATTCTTCAGAAAACCAAAAGGAGACTAAGCAAAGACCAAGGCCTTGACTAGAGTTTCAGTTTATTGCTGTACTCAAATGCTTTGTTAAGCACTGAACACCTACAGAAGTGTTGCATATTTTGCTAACCAAGAATTGGACATGTTTGTGTTTGTTGCTATGTCTGTGAAGAAGTTTCAAGCAGCCACAGCTGTCCCTGGCAGCACCCACAGTTGTGACTGCTCAACACTTGGACTAACTGCCAACCCTACGCAATCAGCGTCATTCTAAAGGGAAGGCAGGAAGTACTGGATGTACGCTGATCTAAATCATCACGATGCTCCATAGAAAATTAATTTCATTATATTCAGTGATCTGAATTCATACTATTGTATTCATATTGTATTATTATATGTATTGAATTCATATTATATGTATTCATATTGTATTCATATTGTTGTACCTTTTTCATAGGTACAATATCATAAAGAATGAAAGGAGATGTTATAAAAAGCTACTGTTTACTTTAGGTTGACTAGAAGTTGGCATCAATGCTAACACCAAACAAAAACCAGATATATTTGCTTTTAAAACTGAATTATTTTTTTCTGTTTGTGCTGCATGGCATAAACCCCCTATTAAATCTTCTAAAATCTTTCATATCCCTGGCTACCTCTGGCGACAAAAATTGCTAATGAAACATCAGTATCACTATCGTGACACCCATGGACGGACTTTGTACTAACAGTAGGTAACTTCTGCTGTCAGCAGACTGGTGTAGGCAGCCTTATCCCCATGACAGAGAGTACATGTTGAAGAAAATGTCTAAATACATTTCTTAAAGTATCTGCTACTTAACCATCCGATGAATGTACTTGCAGTAGTATTTAGTGGGGTTTTTATTGTATTTCATAAGAAGAAATTAAAAATCATAACTGATACAAAGACCTTCACAGTTCCAGTCCTCCCAGTATTCAGCTTTCAGAAAATGAACCGTTTCTCACTTGCGTGGTCCTGCAGCATATCCGCATTGGCAGAATGGGATTTCCCAAAATAGAGGCAAGCTTATTATATTATTATATGTGGGGTTTGATCGTTGGAGAAAAAAGAGAAATTGCCTTATAGTGAAGATACCTAGTCTTTCTAGAGTTCTTATGGGAGAACGCTTACCGCAGTATCTCATAGGAGTGGATAGACAATGCCCTCGTCCGTCACAGGGGAGAGGAGACGGTGATGGGCTAGACTCCTTCCTTTGCATCTCCACACAATATTACATGTGGAAAATGGCGGGGTGGCAAAGGATAACTCTGCAAAGTGCAGAGCAGCCTCTGATCATTTTCATTCACTCTCATTTCACTGACTCAGCCATGTAGACCTCTAAGTTGATAGAGGATTGTGTTCAGGAGTGCTAGGTAAAGCTTTGTGCAGGTTTTATCAAGGCATTTTATACCTATTTCAACACGCCTGCACATCATGTTGTGTTTGTCCCGCTTTGTAGACTTTTCTCCATCCCTCAGAAGCACCTGTGTTTTGGTGACTTTCAAGGACAGGCTACTGGACCTTTACTCTGACAGGACAGTTCTCTTTGTTTCTTTGTTCCCCTGGAAGAGCAGAAGTCTGTCTTTAGGATGATATAACTACAGTAACTATGTTACTATTCTGTCAGAGTCTCCCTAAAAAAAGAGCCTGCGTCAGGCTAACAAACTTAAGTTTGAGCACTGAAAACAGGGACTGCAGTTTTTAGCAAATCACTCACCAGAGATGGAGAAATAATCACTTAGCGTATGAATTCCCATGAAGTAGAAAGGAGGAAACCTCCAAAATTCATCTTCCCTTCTATCTTTGAGGGCAGCTCAGAGAAAGACAGCAGCAAGCAAACCCTGAATATGATCTCAGTTATTTGAATATTCAAAAGTGGGTCTGCTTTAAACAGATACATGAAAGGACCATTCTCATTCCTGCCATGGACAGATTTCTTTCACTGAGGCAATGACAACTTTATTTCGTATGCACCTGCTTGTTTAACTGCATGAGGATGCTTTGAGGACACACGGCATTTCCAGGGGCAGCTTTTACAATTTGAATTTTCTGTTTTACAACGGGAGCAGCTTTTCTGAAGATTTGGTTGAAGGAAGAAATGACACCTTGAGATATCAGTCAGAATATAAAATGAACAGGAAAAAAAAAATGCAGATTTAGCAGCCTTTTCCTCTAGGCTAACTGAGCTGAAGACCTAGAGGAAGACGTGGGAATAGATCATTTCTCCAGCCAATCCCAGTAGCTTTCAAGACATTGTAGTGCACATGACAGAATGCCTTACACGTCTTTGACCTTCAGGGTGATTATTAGAACAGTTTATTTAAATATTCAGCAGTGTCAGCATATCACAAAATATTCCTTGCTCAAACCTATGCTTGTGGAATTAACAGACAAGAGGAACTGTTAACTGGTAGCAAGGTTATAGCCCACTTTGCAAGAGCGTAATGGCATTTACAATTGCCGAACTGAAACAAGAGGGAGACATGTGCTTCGTGGAAATCTATCAAACAGAAGAATGTGGAAAATGTGTATCTGAAGATAGGTCTGGCGTATTTTCTATGGCATAGAAGATAACATTTTGTGCAGATGAAAGAGGGGGAAAATATTGTGTAATAATACTCATAAAAATGCAGTATTTTTGCAATTATTCTCTCATTTGTTAACCGCCACACAAGTAATACGACAAGGGGAAAAAAAGGTAAATTTCTAAAAATATTATCTCAATTAAGAGGGAGAAAAGTTTTTCTTTCAGGTGAAAAACAAGACTTAGTGGTCTGTGATTTGAAGCCAGGTCCATGGCTTCATAACCCATTCACATTCTGTACTGGTTTTTGTCTGCAACACACAGATAAAAGGCTTTACCACTACAAACGTCAGGCTCGTCTGTAAGGCGTGACTCCAGTACGTCTGTCCCCTTAGGAGCTAGTAATGAACTTCATAAGACCAGTAAGAACAATGAGTGATTTTTTTAAATCTTGTTTAGGTGTGGTGGCATTTCACTTCAAATAATTGAAGTGTGATGATTAAGGGATGCTAAATATTGCAGAATATTAATTATCTGTGTATGATATACATTTAATTTATATTTTTTTCCACAGCGCTGTATTGGTTTGTTTTTTTATTTTTTTCTTCCTTATTTTTAGCTAAAGAGAAGGTGAGTTGTTCAAATTCAGTCTTCTCTTGGCCTCCTGGCACAGATTACTACTTCTTTCACCAAATGGAAGAGCTTGTCTTCTCGTCAGTCTAGATGGCACAGCAAATTACTATTTTTTTTAAAGCTCAGTTGTGCAGAAATGTTTAACGCAGACATTCGGTACAAGATACCCATATAATGCCTCACTGCTTGCAATGTTCATAAATCACTTCTCAGGTACACCAGGACTTTTCTTATTTAAAATCTACTTTGATCTCTGCTTTAGCCGAAACACATAGCCTTAACAATTACAAGGTTTTTAATGCCCCAGTACTAACCACCAAGAAGTTTCTATCAAGTTCTTTAGAAATCATCCAGTTTTTAATTAACAGAAGCTTAAAATAGTACAGAAAAGGAAATGTGGGTTTGAGCTGTCTAAAAGGACCCTTTTTTGTTTAGACATGGTCAAGTTGTGAGGCGTGCTTCTTCACTAACGTGATTGTACCACAAGAGGACTAACGCACTCTTGTTACCAGAGATTTCGTTAACACTGAGATCTTCAGTGCTCCTATGACCTGACTTTAGTAACCTTCAACCCATTTTCATTCTCTGAGGAACCTGAAATGGTGGTGTTTCACAAAAAATCCCACAGATGTTGAAATAATAATGATCTGTGTTCAGTCTAATTGTAACCTTTATTCTCAAAGGGAAGCCACAGCCTGTCACGCGTAGCGCTTTTCACAGGGATGTTATTCTTCGCTCACTTTCCCCTTTCTTTGAGTGAGAGTGTGTGTGAGAAAGAGAGATTAGACTTCATGTAGATGAATGTTTTTCCACTGACCATAAATTCAGTGTGTTAAGATTGTTGGAAGTTTTGCTGAGAAAGTGCCAAACTTTGTGCTATTCATTGAGGTTTAAAAATACGGCAGTATTTTCCAGCTGCAAGGCTCGCTGGACAGAATTGCCTGAAGCATTTCCTTAAGCAGGCGTAAAAGGGACTGGGGATGGAAAAAGAAGAGAAGGGTAAGTTGGAGGAGCTTTGCATACAAAGGTTAGAAAGGATCATACTTGTTTTGGAGGGCAAGAAACTGTTCCATCTACTTGGACTCTAGGAGTGGCAGGAGGAGAGTGGATCCGTGGCTTTGCCATCGTTTCTTGTGATGGGCACTTCAGCAGGCTGCCAGAAAAAGGCTCCGCTGAAAGGCATCCTTTAGCCTCAGGCTGTGGCGAGGCACATTCCCTTTTTTTTTCCTTCTGATAAGTACCCTACTCAGTTACCCCGGTAAGATTCTCCCCTCTGTTGAAGGCTAGTTGCATCTTTCCAGCAACGTGAAGGTAGTCTAACGTTAATCTGAAGAACTGTGGAAGGCTTTCACTTGGCGTTCAGCCTTCCTGGAGTGAGTCGTCCGAGGAAGGTTTACCATGAGACTCAAGTATGCCACTGTGGCATGTGTTCTACTTAGTCTCTGGAGGGCTGGTGAAAGGCATCTTGACCTTTCTTTTCACTGAAACTCATGTCCCATTACCAGCTGAAGGCACTGATGTAGAGTTATTCCAAGGATCGGTTAGGAATGAAGAGGAATTAGAAGAGCAGCAAGGGAAGCTCTGTGCATACAGCCTTAGCCATTGCTACAAGATAAATAATTGCAGAGATTCGGACTTCATAAATAAAGGTAGTTTAGACAGAACTAATAACATAATTTCATTTTCCTCAGTGCTGAAAATTAGAATTTCCAAGTTTGCAAGGGAACCTTAAGGAAATAAAAATCAATTTGAACTTCTGATCTCTCAGGCCTGTTTTGAAAACCTTAGCACTGATCATATGGTTTAGTTTTATTTCCTGAGGCAGTGAATTATTCCAAGTTGGTTTTTTTATGTAGCAATTTATTTTTGATCATAGCTTCCCACTTTAGACAGAGTACATGGGATACATAAATAAGCCACTGAATTGGTATCTTCAGTAACGTACAAAAGCTTGAGGTTATCTAGGGGTAGATGTTCTTGCTGTGTATGCTCTAAGTGTATTCTTTCCTGATGGTAACGTCTGTGGTTTTGACCATGAAAAATGTGAGGTCAAATGTTCATTGTTGAAAGTCCCAGATGGTGACAATTTAACTCAGTCACACAAATTAGTCAGTTAACAGCAGGAGCAGAGTTAGTCAGAGTGTCATTAAAAAATAGGCATTTAGCATATTGCAGTATTTATTCTCAGGCAAGAACTTTGTTAATTTAGAGTTAAACTTGCAGATGTAGTCAACGTAATCTTTATTCAAATTACATGACAATGTCATTAGAGCAATTTTAAAACTGAATTGACCACTGACAGTCATGGGTACATAGTTAATGATAGAGCCAGTATGCAGAAATGATGGTGATTTTATATGCTTAGTGAAAGCTTTGAAACCTAACCCAGAAGAGGACATTGCGGAGTTTCTCAAAAGGTACATGACTAATAATATATTTTACATACCAAAGGTGGGTTTTCATAGCGTTGCTGGTTTCCTGCACTGGACTTACCCATCTGGCCATTGCCCTAACACAAAAGTTTCTTCTTACTTGTAATTCCCTGCATCTCGTTTCTGTATTAGGACACCTGTGAAAAATTTCTGTTGGCTGCTGCTGCTTTTAGGTAATACTGCATATACGTCATAGCTACGTGTGGCAGCAAGCTCTAAAAGTAGGTATTTATAAGGAAACTAATTTCAGTGAATTGGAAGTAGTCATCTCTTTTCATGGATGGTAAGACCACAGAAAATCTCAGGCTAGCCTTAGATGCAGCAGTGTTGAGACTCAACAATTAGAAACTTCAGATGCTCCCAAACGTGTTGTTTCTGAAAAAATAATTCTGCACTTTCTTGGGAGGAGAGGGAAAGCTGCCCTCAAATTCTGAAAGAAACTGAATATTTGGAGTCATTTAATGCTTTCTGGGATTAAAGAAATGTTAAAATTAGCCAATTAATTCTGTTCGTTCTGTAGAAAGAGTAATTCTCTTTGCAGTATTTCCTTTGTATAAGTGCCATGATTGACTTTATGAGAATGAGAACAAACCACAGGTTTAGTATCTCTCTTCCCTCTTTCTTATAGCATTGGCTGTTGCTTTTCTGCTGCCATATTCAGTGAAGCTTAGAGCTGTGGGAGATCCGTGAAAATGATCTGGGAATTAAAGGCTGAGGGGAATCCTAGAAAGGAATATGTGCATGGTGAGCTCGATAACAGCGTAAGCCAGATTCAGCCTGCAAAAAGGGTGTTTGATAAAGGGAGAGAGAAGCCTGAAGGGGAATTATAGAAGATTATTCAGCACTGTGAAGTATCAAGACTTTTAAGACTGTGTCTTCACTTCAATTAACACAGACTATTACTCTTTGTCCCTGAGTCTAGTCTGAGAGTCTGACAGTTTGAGAGTTGCAGTGAATGTAGAGATAGGTCTAACTTTGGAAGTTCGTTTCACAGTGTTGCCGCCTTGAAGGCAGAGCTGTGGCTGTTCCCTCATTTCTCAGAGGAACGGGGATTTTTTTTGCCCTATTTATTAGGACAGACAGTTTATATAATTTGTTTTGTTGGAATATTCAGACTGATGACTTCTCCACTCAACAGTCTAGCAGCTCACGCTGTGGACTGCAAATTGGGTGGTTTGATATAGCTGGTAGCATGACTGATCGTAGCAAAGCTTCACTGACTCAGACACCATTCATCCTGTCTGCCTCTACAAATAGTTATATCTACAAATGGAGACATTGGTGAAAGACAGAAAAATAGGACAGGGTATTGTGGAATTTGGGACTGTAACTTGGCAAAGTATCTAAGCAAGAGGCTTAATTTTAAGACTGCCTGAATCTATCCTTATTTGCCAAAAGACTTAAGCCTTTCAGGTTTTCTGTTTGGACTTGTGTAAGTGCGTTGCACATGTCCTGTGTTGAATTAAATTTAATTTCTAATTTGTAGAAGATTAAAGAGGAGGAACTGGAAGGGATATTAGAAGACACAAAGGGGAAATGGGTGATTGAAGAGATCTGGAAAGACTGAAATGAAAAGCTGTGCGTGAAGTTCAAAGGATTGCACGAGTGTCAAAATTCGGATCTTGATACCTGAAATTAAGAAATTAAAGCAGTGGGGAAAGGGTGGAAGAGACTGCAGGATGTATGATGAAAAGACACAGGAGGAACGAAGGGAGATACATACAGAACCAACTGGGGTGTAGTACGTACATTGCTTTGGCACTAGTAATGTTCCAGGAGTTGCCTGGTTACGTTTTTTTCCTGTGTTAACACAATAGGTTAATCTGAAACTGCAAAAGATTGTGGTTAGTTTCGCTGAAAGCCTGAAGCAGGGCTTTATAAAGGGAAGGATTATGTCCAAGAGTTTTCGGTGAGGAGATGTATACTACAGTGAAGAATCAGCATGCGCATGCTGTCCAAAATGGTATTTTGGAATAATGGTATAAAAGGATATTGCATAATTAATAAGTGATGGGTAAAAAAAATGAGGGATGGGAAAAGTCATCATGCAAAAGAATTGCGGTAGTTTGTGAACAGTTAAAAGGAAAGTAGGGGGCTTGCATTTGTGGTTCTGTAGTAATTGATTCCCACACCCCAATTCTGTGTCTTTTCTTGAAGATTAGATACACGGGGTTTATTGGAGATAACTCTGGTTATCACCACTTCTTGGACATCACTGATGCTAATCAAAACATCGTCTGGGCCACTGATCAATTAAACGTTAATGGCTTATCTTGAAAAACATAGTGAGGTACTTAATAAGGTGATGGGGAGTTTAGCTGGAAAAATAGTCTTATGCTTTCTGTGACTATTACCTGACTTGGTCAACCCTTTTGTTTCTTCAGCATTACATCTTTTAAATAAATAAACAAAAAATCTGTGTGTCTTATGTTAAGATCGATCACTCGAAGGGTCGATTAGGTGGAACAGTCCTACTTGGAGTGTTTGGCGGTGGGCACGCTGTCCTCTACTGCTCAAGCAAGGATTTGTTTTTACCCTTAAAGGAAGGTGAATTTCAGTGGTATCAGTGAAGTTCAGGTATCTGTCATTTCTTGCAAAACTAGTGGTGAGATTTTTAGCACATTAAGCATTGTTCTACTAATAGAACAATGAAAAGATTCTGACGTATCGCTCTCTGTCTGTTATTACAGTACTGGATACCAGTGTATTTACTATTCACCTGAAAATACAGCCAAGGCAAAAGAAGTTCTCAGCAACATCAATCATCTACAGCCTCTCATATCAAGTCATGCAGACCTGCTGCTTAATTCTGCAAGCCAGCATTCTCCAGACAGCTTGAAGAATTCTTTAAAGATGCTTTCGGAAAAAGTAAGATTCAAATCTTCACTGCAGTGGAAAACGGAATAACCAAGTCTCTAACTGCTGGGGTTTTTTCTGCATAATATTTCCTGATGTTATGAAAGTCAATTTAAATAAGCTCTGCTAAAATAAGCTTCAAAATGGTGCTTTCAGAAAAAGAATATTATTTAGCATTTCTGTAGGCTTTCCATGTAGAAAATTAATGAAATCTATCAAAGTTATCTTTATTTGAAAGTATAATTAATTTAATTTCATCTGTCTTTGTTATCCTCTAGTGGCCACACACTGGGGTTTATCAACATAGATTATTGTAAATAATTTTGTGGTATGATAAATTTTATTTCTCTTTCTGTGATATTTCAAACTGCTTCTCGTGGGAGGTGGTTCCAGCCAGGTTTGTACGTAAGATTTAGAATAATAACATGATCAGAACAGGTGATGCAGTCTGGAAGGGAAGCTAGGGAGCTGGCACCAGGAGGTCTCGAGTTTTAATCCTCTTTGTCCTGTGGTATTTCTCTGTAGCTGTAGGCTCTTCCTCATCTTAGTTTCTTTAGCTCTAAGTTAAGGAAGATAATATTTTCCACCTGTCTCACAGAGTAATACTAGAGATTAGCTGAAGTCTGAGTACTTCTAAGCATATGTGGCCCTATAAAAATATTAAGCACTATAGCTGTGACCAGAGGGGCTGAACGTTTCCCATCACTTCATGGGCCATCCCTTCTGTAATGTGATCTCAATAAGACTTAATAACACTATCAATAACCATTTCAATGTATCTTCAGCTATTGGGAAGTGGCAACCCCTGTGGTCTGTTGAGCGCTGTTGTCCCAGCGGTGGATTGTTCACTGAGAGAGTTTCAAATCTAAATATGGAGCTGAGCCACATACTGTGAAGGCATTGCGTTGGAGCCACGGGGGAGATAAGCGTTGCTCTTGGTTTCAGATGGGTAAATCCACAGTAACTCTAAGAACGCTGGAGCTGCTGTGAATGTCAGGGGTAATACAGGAAAGGAGAATTCAGCCTGGAAATGAAAGGGAGGAATTTTGGGGGGTCGTGGCAGTTATAGCGTACGTTCCACGTAGTACTGCAGGAGGCCAGTTTTAGCTGCACATAACAAAAGTGGAGCTGCTCTGTTAGAGGTTCATTCAAAGAAATCTGCATGCACAAGTAAAGCAAACCAAGCAAAGAAGTGTTTGTTTGGAAGATGCAAGCCCTAGGTGCTAAGGAATCTGGATGTTAGCTCTAGCCATTTCCTTTGCCTGTCTGGGCAGGAGCAGGGGACGATTTCAGAGTGGCTGCAGGAGCTGCAGAACTCATCTGCTGTTTGAGCAATGGGCTGTTGGAGAATCTGACTACAGAAAAGGGCCAAAAAAGACAATCCATTCCCTTTGGAAAAGTCACAGATATTTTAAATTTATAGCTGATTTAGTTTTAGGTGATTTAGTTTTATGTTTGTATCAACTTTTCAGGGCCAGGGTTAAATTGTTGGTTAGTATACGAGCGCGGATTCCCAGAAGTGAAAAGAGGAGTCTCACCTGGCAGCCCCTAGTTTCTATCTAGCCTCCACCTTTTGCTTGGAAGAGATTAATCTAGTTGTCTGAACAACTGCTGCGTGAATGGCTGAATACCCGCTTCCCTGTCTATTCCCAAATTTACTCCGAGGAGATCGTGATTGAGAAAGAGGGTGGGACCGTTGCTGGGGAAAGTAGTGTGGAGGGACACGCTGCTTGTAAAGAAGGGAAGAAAATGGAGGAGGAAAGAAAAGACCAAGAAACAGCTTCAGGGAAGGGCATTACTAAGTTTCAAAACCCCAGAATGAGTGAACCCACACAGTGCTGCAGTTAAATCTCTCATGGTTAACACAATGCATCATCTCGAAATCCAGAGATAACCTAGCGATATAATCTGGTTTAGTATGGAAGAACCAAGACTAACAGTGTCTTCCTGCTTGTATTTAAGATAGGTTGGCACGCTCTTTTGAAGAGAATTACATGATACCTACCTGTATTCTTGAGGTGCTTCTGCTCTCCCACGTTTTGTATACTTTTTATATCTAAAAAAGAAATGTTCTCTTACATTTTAACTTGATGGAAATTTAGAAATCGAACGCTGTTTGAAGAAGTCGTAAAAATGACTCGCCTGGTGATTAAATTCCTCAGTTTTATTAAAAAGCGTATCACTTTTTATTTCAAGATAACGTTAAGCTTGAGATAGATATATATCTAATAATTCTTCTAAAAACCATAGGTAGCAGTGAGTGTAGCTGAGCTATCAATAATGTGAATTAAAGTTAAGTGTTTATGTTAGAAATGGAAGGACTGGCTGCATGCATCAAAAGTGAAAAATTACATCAAATAATTCCACTGCTGCTGCTTAAACTGAGCATATTTTCTCATATTAAGCATGGGTTTATATCCTCATAAATGATTTGCAATTTACTGCAGTGTTTTCCTGAGACTAACCTTTTATCAACACTTCCTGTAATTAAGGAAGCCTTTAGCTGTCAACAAGTGTATCAGCATTTGCAGCTTGCAGAAGGCTTGATAAATTCATTTTCCAGCTACGATTATCTTTGTTTGCAGAAATATTCTTTAGTCAAGTATCTAAAAGAATTTGCAAAGTTTCCATTTCTTTGTATTTCTTTGTATTCTTTGTTTTGTGATTTCAATGCAATTTTATAAATACTGATGTTCTGCAAATTTAGCTGTACTGAGCTGTAAGAAAATGCAGTTAAAATGTGGACTGTTGTTAAACCAATGGAATCCCTGAATGAAATTTGATTAGAAACATTTTAGTCTCTGTGTGAAAAAAAAAAAATGGAGTTTCACTTCCATGCCAGTTTGCTTTTTAAAATGAATTTTCCGTATAAAATATTTCTGTTAAATTGAATTACTTAACATTTCAGATAGCTACCTAATATACATTGCAGTCATAGTGGATATTCCTGACTTCAGGTTGTCCAATACTTTCAATTTTCTGAATTTAAAGCTTTTTTGGGTCTACCGTGACTGATGTGGAGACTCGAAATAATCTCAAGCAGACTTCAAGGGGAAGGGGAGGTACAAAACCTCAGCAAAACCAAGATGCTGACGTTTCTAAGGACAGGCAAGTAAAGTAGTTTGGACTCTCTTGATATGAAACCGTAGAACAGTCTTGAAGAGGAGCTCTGTGGTTACCATGTAAGAAAAGACAGCTCCACAAGTCTCACTTTGCCTCCTCTTTAGAGAAGGTTGGTAGGATTTGCAAGTAATATCCTCCAAAGGCTACGTAGTCTTTGCTTTTTCCTTTTCTTGTTGGGGGGAAGGGAGGTAAATACTGCAGGGAGGTTGGAGTTTTTTAAAAGCATGGTAAGCTTCCAGATCTTACAATCGACAAGAAGAATTTAGAAAAAAATTATAAATATAAATTTTTAT
>NW_010432782.1:19348-30508 GCF_000710305.1 Buceros rhinoceros silvestris | reverse complement strand
TCGCAGGGGCCGTGAAGATTAACGTCAGCCTCGTGCCGCCTCTCGTCCTGCTGCCTGTCTTCCTCCACGTTGCCGCTCTGCACTTCCTGCTGGGGCTCGTCATCTTGACATCTCTGCCCGTGGTGGTGCTGTGGTATTACTACCTCACCCACAGGAGGAAGGAGCGGACTCTCTTCTTCCTGAGCCTTGGGCTTTTCTCCTTGGGCTACATGTACTATGTGTTTCTCCGGGAGGTGGTTCCCCGAGGCAATGTCGGGTATTACCAAGTGGTTGCTCTCACGTGCGGGTTAATTCTTATGCTTGCAGCCCTGTCTCGAGCCAAGAAAGACCCTGGCTACCTTCCCACCCCAGCAAGCCACAATAAGTCATCACACCAGGGTTTGCCCAGCAAGAGCATTAGAGGGAGCTCCAACGGGCTCCACGGGGTCACCACATCAGGAGCAGCCAGCAGCCGTGCTGTAAATGGGGAGGCCAAAGGCTATTCCAGGACGTCAACTGAGGAGCCAGAAGGTGTGAAAAAGGACTGGTGCACTAAATGCCAGCTGGTCAGACCAGCCCGAGCAGGGCACTGCCGGCTCTGTGGCAGGTGTGTAAGGAGACTGGACCATCACTGTGTCTGGTAGGTTTTGTACTGCTGAGGCTACATGCATTCTCTCTCTCCTTCCCCTTTTAAAGTTAGCTGCTTTTTTTACAGTCCTTGTGAAATGGGACTGCTTTTGTTGTTTGCAAGACCTGGTGACAGTCTTTAAAACGGTAAATTCAACTTAAACAACTGTCTTTTATTTTAAGTGTGTTGACTTAATAGCTGATAACTTCTACAGCGTGCTTCAGAATTGCCTTTGGTTTTCTGCTGGTTTTCATCGGGGTGGGGTTTTGTTTGTTTGTGGGTATTTTGGTTTTTATTATTTTTGTAGACTTGGTCTGTGGAGCGCTAGCAATCCTGCAGTTAACTTGCATTAGTGCTTTCCGGGGGCAAGGGAACCCAAAGCTGCCTGTGCGCATGTGGTACTGGAACCAAGGAGCAGTAGGGTATAGATGTGTCACAGCAAGGGATACTACTCTTGCTACAAGTTTGAGGTAAATGGTCTACTGCCGTTACCCTTCTGGTCTATTGACTTGCGCCTATAACCTTTCTATAAAAAACTATAGAGCTTCTTTGAGCACGTTTCAAAGTTCTTAGCTTGTGTTGTACAGAAGTACCTTGGAAATTAGGTTCTCTGACAGGTGGGGGAGGGAGGAAGAAAAAGAAGCCAGTTTCTTTTCTTTTGAAGCAAAGTAATCTCTTCTTTCATTTTGGAGGATTAACAGCTGCGTAGGGGAGCAGAACCACCAAGCATTCATCCTTGCACTCTCCTTCTTCATGCTCACCGCTGTGTATGGGATTACATTGACCCTGCACACCATCTGTAGGGGCCGAACTCCATTTGTGGCATTGTTCTACTGCCCGGGGGCCTATTCTGACTACAGGTGAGATGTCTGTCTGGGAGAGAGCTGGGGAGGGAATGGGCTTGGACAGCCAGCTTAACTCCTGTTCCTCATTCTGCGCTCTAGGCCAGTGCTGTTGGCTATCAAACCTGACCTAATAGTGCTCCCTAAAAAGCTCTGAAAAGCGTCACTGCTTTTGCTGAGGTGGGAAGCCTGAGACTTGGAGAGGGCTCACCATTTATTTGGAAAAAGCTGTTGAAGGAGCTGGGATTTGAAGTCCTTAAGGGTGTATCTCTGTAGGATGCAGTAAATAAATGGGTTTGCCCCCAGATGCAGTTAACCGTCAGACAGTCTGGAATCCATGTGCTGTCTCTCCCTCGTCCCTTGTTGTTTATCTAGTGACCCTCTGAGTTACCTGGTTAGAACGGATGCGTTAATATGCCTTGTCTGGTGGGGAGGGTGGTGAGAAGCGTTGGGTACAAGTTCAGAGACTAATGCTACCACTGATGGGTAGAGTACACTAGTACAAGTGGCTCTACCTTTCTCTGTACTCCATTTTGTGACCTATTGAGTGTGAGCATCATTGTGTCCTCATTAAATAAGGGCTGAGTACCTTTACAACACTAAAAACAAAGAGCAAGGTAGTGCTATAGCAGTGTGCAAGGCTAGCTCTGGTAGGACTGAAAGCTCTGATTAAGTAAGCCCTGAAGCTTTAATTTTGAGAGAGCCTTTAAGGATTATCTGATGAGATCAGCAAAGTGAGATCATTGTGGCAGATGTAGACAGGGATTTGAAAGGATAGCGATTACCAGGAAAAGTCACTTTAAAGCAGCTGTTTCAAAACTAAATGGCTTCCTTCCCATCTTTTTCCCTGCTGCTAGCTCTGCTCTGTCGTTCACCTGTGTGTGGTACTGTACCATTGTAACAGCTGGCATGGGATACATCCTTCTTATCCAGCTGTTGAACATCAGCTACAACGTGACTGAGAGGGAAGCTCGGATGGCTCTGCGGGACAACACTGGGCGCAGCCATACGCTTCTGGGTGGGTTAGTGGTAGACACTGGCCAGTATAACAGAGGTTTCCTATGCAACTGGGGCCACTTCTTGAGCCTGGGGTCTTCTCCTCCACGGCGCTCTGCTGAAGACATCGTGTGACACCCCTATTTCTGCAGATGATGTTGACTTTCTTTAGCAGGGGAATGGCCCCTTCCACTAGGACTCCCTCCTCCCATACCCTTCCTTTGCGGTTGGTGTATGGGCTGCCTGTCCCGTCGCTGACTACATCAGAGGCTTTCCCAGGTGGAATGGTTCTTCATGTGCTGTCAGCCAGCAATAGGATGCAGCAAGCAGTAAGCCATATGCACAAACCTGGAGAGGAGGAGCCTGCTGCCTTTTTCCACTGTGCGGAAACATTGTGCGGTTCAACTCAGCACGAAGAGCACAAGGTTTTGAGAACTTGAGTTTTCATTAGGTGTGAACTCTGGTATCAAGAAGATTCTGCTGCTGGACTTCGGAGTGTGCACTAGTTCCAGGAATCCCTGGCTCATACCTACATGCGGCATTTCACAGATGTCAGGAGGGTGAACTTCTCATACAGATAGCAGATGGACCACTGCAGAAGCCAGGCTCTTGGGCGAAAAAAAACTGTCTAGGCAGTCACTGGGCAGCTTTCTCCTCTCCTGTGCATTTATTTCTTTATTTACTATCTTCTATTCCATTCAGCTGTATACATGCTTGTACTAAGTGCCTTTGTGAGCAACATTCCTGTGGGGCTTTGTAAGATCCATTCACCTCTTGATCCCTACAGTTGTTATTCCATCCCTCTCTGTCTGACTGGGTGAGGAGACGCTGTCATCTTCAATCTTGTCATTCTTTTTGCAAGCTGGGTCTGTGTTGGTTTGAAGGCTCAGCTCATCTCCTTCAAAGTGTTTCTGCTCTGATCATGGATTGTGACATGAGACAGCAGGTAAATATACCAAGTAAGAAGGAGATGTTTTGAAGCAGCATGTAACAGTGGGCTCTGAGGGCAAAACAAGAGTGCTGTCCAGGGTTGCCGTAGATTTATGGAAACTACCTTTCCCCATTCCTCTTTGGGAGAAGGGAGTCTGTGGGAGAGCAGACAATTCTGCTAACAGCCGGTTTGGGTACCTTGGGTTGCTAGTAACATAGTGATCCTGCCTCCTCGCAGTCCAGTCACTGTGGAGCTGTCTGACTGTAGATGTGTTTTCTCAAGACGGGAACCTAAGGAACAGTTTGACCTCTGTGTATGGAGGGAGAGGATGTGTTGGAGCTGTCTGGTTTTGGGGTAGATGATCTGCACTGGCAGGTGAATGAATGTATTAAATGTGTTCTGCAAGAATGCCTCTTGTTCCTCATTAGCCTGCAACTGTATTATTGCCTAGACTTGAGCTTCAGCTGAAATCACAAGGTTTTGGTGGTGATGGTTTCTCGTTTGTGTGGGTGGTTTGGTTTTGTTTTTCTTTTTTTCATTTTTGTTTTAAAATCTTGATGTATGTCGTTGTCCCTGCAGTAACATGAATGATCTGGCTGGCTGGAAAAGCCTGGAACCATGGCGTGAGAGTTACGGGTTCAGTCTAAAATTCAGGAGCAGAGGAAAGAGCCTGGTCCTAGCTACTGGTGTCTTCAGATGTGTGTGCAGCATGCACAAATCATAACTAACCCTGACTCCACTTGCGTGGCAGGCAGCTGGGGGGTGTTGTCTAAATTCACTGTGCGCTGCTGTGTGTTGTCTCTGAAGAATGGATGGATGGCACATGTTGACAAAAGGTAGCAGGGTTGGGAGTGTCCCTTGAGATCCCTGCCATATTTGGTGTGTGCGCTCCTGATCACATCCCAGTTTAAGGTGAAGACCATGTCCCTCTTAGCATGCTTTGTTTTCCTCAAGTGGTGCTTTCTATAACCAGCAAATAGTTGAGGAGCAGCTGCACTTGGAATGTGGCTGTGCAGAAAGAGTTACTGATTTGTTGGGTGTCCCTTGTACCTTCTTAGCCTTTTTCATCCAGTGAGCAATCCTTTGTAAGGAGGTAAAAGGGTCTTGCTTACGTTCTTGCTTCCTGCCCCTAACCGAACAGACTAAGGGGTTTCTGACCACTTTTCCTGGCCCCGATGTGATGAAAAAGGCACCCAGTTGGACTGTGCTAACAGTTCTTCTATGACCTTCTGACTGTTTGGACCTTGGAGGCTGAGCCTAGAAGTTTAGATTCACACGAAGACCTCTCCTCCGCATGAGTTGTCTGTAAATGTTTCCATGACACGTACACATCTTGTGGTGCCTGCTGAGATGAACTGGAGCTTAGCAACCCTGCAGACAAGGATACTGTGGACTAGCAGGTGTGTGATCTCTCGTCTCGTTCTGGTGGTGCTTGGGAAGATTAAGGTGGAATGACCTCCTGGGCTAATTGAAACCCTGCAGCGGAGGTAGCCAGCTTCTCTGTCCCTGTGAATTACATGTGCGGAAGTCAATCACATGTCTGTGAGCTGGACAAGCTCTGGGAGTATTCACAGAATTGAGATAAGTGGCTTCTTGGAGTCCTGCTACTTCTGGCTGGGAGGAAGCAGAGCACATGGCAGATCATTTCCCTGGCAGTGTGTGACCCAGCTGTGCTCGTTTCCAGCCACATGCAGAGATTGGGTACTACTGTGCAGCCTGTCTGTCTCTTAGTGAGCTCTGGCATGGGAGATTTCATGTGTACTGCTTACACCAAGACTGACTCAGTGGTGTTCTCCCAGGCAGCGTGAACTTTGGAGTGCAGCTTAGGAGCAAAGGACCTTGGGCTAATGTAACATTTCCTATACCTTGGTCAAGGCCACTCCGATATAGTGGGGGTAGAACAAAGTAAATCTTATTTTTGCGCTCCTCCACAGGGAACTGGAACCTAAGAGGTTTGCAAGGCTGGGGGTTTTTTTTAGGAGGAGAATGCAGTGCTGATTCCCCAGTGAACAGGAAGTTCATGTGACTGTAATCTGCATAGCAGTGGTGACTTTTTGTTTAAGGAGTGGCTTTTGTTTACTATCTTGTCTTCTTCCCGAGAGGATTTACCTTGTGAATGCCTTGGGAGATGGGAAGTATAAAGTTACAGGCTATCTAAAAGCCCGAAGAGTCATGAGCTTCATGCATAGTTTGGAGCTCTCCTTTTAATAGCCCTGAGAATTAGCTAGAAGCCCTTAAAGGCTAATGCTCCCTTACGCACCTATAGCACGGGCAGACTTGTGATCCCTTGTGCACTAAAGGACAAATTCTGTGTATTTTCTTGCTGAGCTTGTTATTGGCCACTCTGGTAGGCAAGTGTTAAAACCTAGGCATAAAGAGTCAGTCCTCAAGCTCACCTAACGGCCCAGCCCTTACTAGCTGCCTGGATCCGTGCTGCCTGGGCCTGGGAGCAGTGTGAGCAGGCTGCATTTGACAGGTGACTTGTGGGTCGGGTGTGTGGCCTTGAGGCAGGGACTGGTGTCTCACCTGTAAAACTCTGTGCACGTACCGGGCGGTGCAGAAGACAGTACCCTGCTGGCCCTTGAAAAGTTTTTCCTGTGTAAGAAGGGAGGATGCAGAGCTGGTCAGAAGCAGGGTGGGATTTTGGTAATAGCTAGCTTTGTTTCTCCACCCACACTTGGAAGTTAGTTTATCCTGCTTTAATCGTGACCTTTTAAGAGATGTTTGTTGTTTCACAAATACTGTGGACTTCTGCAGGCCAGGGCAGCTCTTAAGGGGCCAGGTTCTGATGTTGCTGCTGTTGTCGTATTAAACCCTCCGTGTCCAAATGCCAGTGCCCTACTCTTCGGTGACTGTACAAAGAACTGTGCATCATTAGATACACCTTGTAGATGGTGGCTTGGCACTCTTTAACTGTGTCTTCTTACATAGTGCTTTTTTGTAGGCAAGTCACAGGTCCCCACGTTGACTGTTTCTCTATTTAACTTGTCCTCAAATGACAAAAGTCACTGGTGAGCCTGAGTTGGCACTGCTTGTGACTCCTAATCATATTTCAGCCTTCATGCTATGATGGTGCTTTTTTTTCTTCAAAGTAGGTTGCTTTCAAGTGTCTTAATGAAACCATTTGCTGTAAAATTTCTTCTGAAGATAAAATGGATACTGCCTCACTGCCTAATGTCTTAATAATGTGCTTGTTTTTTTCCTTCTATATGAATGTATATTGCCTCATTAGGGCAGGAAGTGTGTGTGATTGTGGATGTGTTTTCCTGTATTGCTTCCAGTGAAGAACTCTACAGTTTCCTAGGATTTTCTTCCACTATCGGAATGTTTGTACAGTACAGATCTTTCTGTGGACAGGCAAGGTGCTTTCTGGAATGCGGGAATTCAGCCTCCCAAGATCTTGTCCGTATGGAACTCCTCTAATGATGAAGTGAAGAGTTATGGGTTCTGGAAGAACTGTCTACTTTGGAGAGTGGGGTGTTTTGGGTTGGTTTTTTTTTATTCACCCTAAGCTTTAGGAAGAAACTTTGTGAAACACATTTGTGAGCTTTGTTGAAAGGACTGGTGTGTGTGTTTGTGTCCATTTTGCATCGTATTCAGTGTTTCCAAATGGATGCAATTATGAATCAAAATAAATTACGAGAAATTATCTGTGGAGTGACCTGTCGATTTATGCCAACACACTCAGCCAGCTCAAATGACCAAAAGCTGCCTTTATATCATGGCTATTTAGCTGTGACCTGGACTTGAGAATAAGGGAGCAACAGGGTGAGGAGAAGGTAGGAAACAAGTGTTCTTCCAGTTGGCCAAAAGTTGACCTTTGGGTTTGGTGTTGGGATGAAACAGAGACCTTCTGGCAGTTCTCACCATCCTGGAAACTAGGCATATTCCCCCCAGTGGGGATTTGAACTGGGGCCTTGCACCCCATGAGCAATCCATTATCAGTATCTGATCAGGTTCCTAGGCTTTTCATTTCAATGTCTTGCTTTCCCTCCTACACCTGACCAAACAATACATCCAGAACCCCAAAAAGGAAGAATCTCTTGTTTTAAACACTCTTCTAAACCATGATTGGAAATTATGTGGATATTTCTGTGCAGATAGCAGGAAGAGATGTAGCCTTTGATTCTGTTGGTATCTTGGGACATCTGCTGAAAGACAAGATGACTTTTAATGAGTAGAATCACAGGTGCCTTTGATTGTTCCCAGAGTTCTGCTCTGATTTGCCTGGGTGGCACTTCTGTCTGCTGTTCAGCTCATTCTCTTTGAAGATTACTTTGCCTTTGCTGACAACAAGGTCCTTACACTAACAGTGAACCAGGTTTGTAGCTGGGCAAGAGTGGCGTGTGCAGAAAGGTGTCAGACTTCTGACAGCCCAGCAGCCACCAGCTTGATGAACTCCAGTGCTCCAGACAGACAGGTCTACTGTTTCTCCCTGGCTTTTATTTTTTCCCTTTGTGGCTTACCGCGCTGCCCCTGCACAGCAGGAGCATGTCTGGAGTGGCAGCTCAGGTATGTGCTGCGAAAGGCCAAGATGTGCTACTGTGGCCGTTGTCCGTAATGCACAGCAGGTCTGCAAAGACGGGAGTTGAGGATGAGACTGGTGGTTCATGGACCCTTCCCAGGCTACCTACTGTCCCCAGCTACAGTCTTGTTTGCCTGGAGGGAAGTAGAGGAAATTGCTTCATTTGGGCACTGTTTGAAATCCAGTTTGAGCTGGGCAACTTTGAAGATGCTGGTGAACTGATTTACTGACAAGATACTTCTGTGGACAAGGTTTTTGGGAAAGTATGTAAGCGCTCTGGAGAGCAGGGTTGGGGAGTAGGGGAGTTTGCAACCACTTTGGCGCTTTGCGTTTGCTGTTGTACCAAAGTGAAAATCCTGCCCCTTTCCTGTGCAGAAGGAAAGTCTGGCTGTGCAGCCACCTCCCTCTCTTGCTAAGAAAAGCAGGGAGGTGACAGGCAGGAGCGTGCCTGAGCTGTGAGAGCGTGGGCTGATGACCACCGTAAAGGTATTGACATCTGTATCCCACCAAGTGCCAGACCAGGAGAGGTGCTCTGGCACAGCTGCAGGCTGAAGCTGTTACTCAGTCTAGCAAGCTCTCCGGTGTGTCACCCTCCTGCTGGGAAGTGTTTGCTAGAGCTTTTGTTTGCAAAACACTAACATCATGCCAGGGATTTTAGGCGTGTTCTGCGTAGTCTGTCAACAGCATCATCAGGCACAGCCTTGCCAAGGAGGTATGACTTCGTTTAGCCAGGTGTGGATTCAGTGGGAATGTCAAGGGGCTTCTCATCTCCCCTTTGATTCAGACTATCACGCTCAGTATAAATGCGCTCAATCCCTGAACATCGTCCATATCCCTTAGCTGGATCCAGCTCAGGCTTCAGCTCTGTGCTAGTGTTGAATTAGCAGTAGGGAAGGGCACAGGGATGTCAAAGCACAGCTCCTCCTGGATTATCTTTTGGCTGCTTCCTGCTGGAATTGTCCAGCAGAGATGGTATCTTAGCAGGAGAATGTATTCCAAAGCTGTTTCTAATAAGGAAAATGCTAGAAGGCAAGAGTATTGGAGACAAAGGCCAGCTTCAAAAGTAAGCGTTGAGTGCAAGTTCTTTCAGGGTGTTATGCTCCACATAAGCAGCATTATTTTCATGGACGGTGAGTGGGCACTGGGGTAAGTGGGAGCTGTGAGCCTCAAGGACAAAATGTGCAAGTGTGGCATTGCTGGGAAAGGAAGAATCTGCAGTTCAGTAAGTCAGATGCACCCCTGAGTAGCCAGTGGTATGGGGGACCCTTTTAGCTGTGAGGGGTACAGACTCACTGTCTGCTCAGCTTGTTGCTAGAGCATAGACCAGTCTGCATGCGGGCTCATCCACTCCACTGCTCCTTTCTCCTGCTACTCCCTGTACAGCTGCAGTGTGTCCTGTCTCCAGCTGGCTGTAATGCTAACCTCCTCTGTAGCTGAGAAAGCCCTTGTGTCCTTGGCTCTCCTCCTCTGTGTCAAAACCCTCCTTACATCGTGAATCCAGACAGAGGGTGGGCTGAGACTTTCCCTGCTGTGTTTATTGCCGAGCCCTGGTGAGGAGGAAGTCGGCTTAGGAAAAGGCCACCAGTATCATGGGAGAATAAGGGCTGGTTTGGAGGTGGTGTTAGGCACGTAACAAGAGATGTTCCAGGAGCTGTTAGGCACTACATGGGAGAGGCTTCCCAAGGGCAGAGTGTGCTAAGAGAAAGTGGATTGCTGCTGCTGTGCTGCCACAGCTCGCTGCTGTTAGCACCAAGCGTAGCTGATGGGTGCACTGGGACACTATTTTGGTAGCTCACCCCCCAGCTCTGCTCCTCCCTCCCTCCCTCCCTCCCTCCCTCAGTCCTCTGTGAAATGCTACTCTTTGGCAGTGCCTGTTCCTCCTTGCAAGACAAGTTATTCAGCCCTCTCTCAGCTTCTCGCTTCCTCTCACAGTCTGCCTTTTACTGCAGCCAGATGGTCTGTACTCGCCCACACTCTACGCAGGCACCTTCAGCAACCTGCGCTTGGATAATGCGCTCATCTGACCTGCTGGTGGTCAGGTCTGTCATCAGCCTTTGGGAGACGGTACACGTTCACGTGTTGTAGAGGATGGCTGTGGGAGGTAACCTGGGAGTGACAGTTGTCTTCAGACCCGCACTGACAGCCTGCTTGACAGCCTGGGTTGTGTGGGCAGGAAGGCTCTCTGACCACACCTCTGCGAGCTCTCCGCATGGACAAATTCCCAATGCTGAAGCTCTGGAGCCTGCTGCTGCACTTAAGTCTCCTGACCTGTCCTATACCACTTCACCTGCCCTGCTTAGGTCTATAACCCTGGCCCTGCACTTCTGTCTTGTGCCGCTCAGCTTCTGACACAATTTGCACCAACAACTCAGTCGTGTTCATTCAGATTGGGGTTTATTGGAAACTTTCAGTGCATATACAGGCTTTAAAAATTATCTGATACAATGGGTAACAGTAAACTGTCTCATTCCTCACATTACCCAAGTGCTCCCTGTACTGCCAGATGCTTTTGGAGAGAACTTTGTCTGTCATCTTATGAGGCGGAAGTGACTCAAGATTCCTGCCTTATGCTGTTGCTAAGACAAGACATGCTGTATCTTAACACCATTACCCTATCTGCGTTACGCTGCAGGTTATGGTTAAACAGTGATAAGAAACTTTCATTTTAATCATGTCAGCTTTAGCTTATGTAAAAATACAGTCTGCCGCCTTCTTGGATTTTCTTTTTTTTTTTTAAATGCTGGATCAAGTGAAAGGGCCCAGGCAGACCTGCACAATACATCCTTAAATGCTACAGTTAAACAGCTTGGAAAACATTTAAATGACAAGAATATAGAAGTTCATAAACTTGGAGTCACCGCTTTCCACCAAAATCAAAACACTGTGCTCGTGAACTGGCCAGTGCTGCAAACTAGGCAGTCCCTTAAAAAAGAATCCAGGTTTTAGATTGTCCATATGCGATGCTGTGATCTGGATCATTAGCAAATATGATTTGGATGAATAGTTCTCCCTCCCCTCTTCCCATCCAAACTTTCCTGGCACAGTCAGCTAGAAACTGTTCTCTGGGTGGCCAAGTTCACAGCAGCGGCTAGGGGTCAGCTGACGGTCAGGTCTGTTATCTCTCTGATCAAGCTGTGTCGCCCTACAGAGAACTGGCAACAGAGAAACAGGTTGCTGCTCAAGGAAGAATAGGGGCAGTTCAATTCTGTGTTTCCTGTGATGGAGGAGGATTCACGGAACTGTCACAGCTCTCTGTCGG
>NW_010432782.1:14160-19215 GCF_000710305.1 Buceros rhinoceros silvestris | reverse complement strand
GTAGGGAAAAACGGTTTTGGTCTGAAACACACCCTGTGCTAGGCTTTGGCTACCTAGGCCTCACTGCCACCAGCCAGGACACCCCTACAGAGACTTCACATGAGGAGGACCCTCTGGGGAATAACCCCTTGAAGTGCAAAGTGAAACCATTGGCTAAGTTTGTGTATACGCTTAGTTTATGACAGCAGGGAGTTTCCCTTGGCTGTAAGACCCTTTGAACTGGGCACCTTGGGTTTTTTCAGTCGGTAGGAAGATAACGCTGAACAGAATCAATGTTTTTGTCCTCTTTCCAAGTCTCCTTTTGATTCTCTTCTGTCATGTTTGGAAGTTGGGGAGAATTTCAGCTACTCTCCTGCGTAGCTGGTTTCTTCTTTCCTCTCTCTCTCTTTCCTTTTTCATCAGTAATGGGTACTGCCTCCATGCCGTGAATGCATTCAGTGTGAGTCTCCTTAAAGAAAGTTGGGACACAAAGAAAAAAGTGACAATGTGCAGATAGGTGCAAAACGTAACAGGTAGTAATCAAAAGGTCACTTCTGTTTGAGGGGAGAACTCCCCTAAAATAGCTGTGGGATTTGTCTTTTCTGCTGCTGGTCAGGGCTGTGGAATGTTAACATCTGCATGCAGACCACTTCATTAATATGTCAATCATACCAAGGAAAAATACCACATTTTCCATTTCTATTCATCTCCCCCAAGAATTTTGCTCTTCCCTCTGACAGGATTCATTAGCTGGTGTTGGCTTAGCACTCTGAAGATGAAAATGTTTCCTGAAGAATAAACAGGGTCTCTGAATGCAGTTTCTTCAGGAAAAATGCAGGCTTGTTGAGTTCAGAACAACCACTTGGGAGTGCAGGCAGCTGGGCTCCAACTCTTCCCTGATTTTCATCACCCCACCAAAGGTGCTTTGCCCAGGGTGGGAACAACAGTCCAGCCTAAAGAACAGTTTGCCGTGTCAGTATGTGAACTGCCTTTTACCAGTCAGTGGGGGAAGAGGTAATAGGGAATGGCAGGTGATTATGCTCCTAATACGAGGTCATACATCCAGTCTCTTCCTGGGTCTAAATTTTCCTTGGTTCTTCCAGTTTGCTGGCTTGATGGGTTAAACCTTTGCACTGCTCTGATCTTACTGATGCAGCAAGCTACAACAGGTTTGCTCTACCACATAAGAAATTAATTTAATATAATTCTTCCTCCAAGGTGCTGCAGATCCTCTTTAGGCTTATGCACAGGCATAGTCTATTCCTGGCTGCATGCATCTGACCTGCTGTCATAGTGAGGTTGGTGAACATGCTTCTGTTCTCTTCTGGACTTCGAGAATTGTTTTTTCTTCCTGTTAAAATGCAGCTAACGTAGTTATGGGACAGTGCATGAACCGGATGTGTCCAGCTCCAGTCATGACCGGTAGAACTCTCTGCTCTAGTTCTCACTGCCAAGTCAGTCTGACAACGGCATAAGTGGAGATTCCTTAAGTAGGGTTTCTAGTTTATCAACTTTGGATTTGTGAACTAAATAATCTGCTGTCGACAAAACAATACAGTGTAATTCCTGCACAGTCATTTGGCTTGCTATAATTATGCTTAAAAGATTGTTCTAAGGCAGCTTTTAGCAGAAGCTGTGTCAGATCTGCTAATCGGCTTAGAAAGTTTCAGCTACTTATCCACTTTCACTGCATTCTCTTTCAGCAGATTTAAAAGTCCTGTGAAGGGTACCACTAAATTTCCTTTTCCAGTCTACATGGAAAATTCTTACCATAAACCTCTAATGATGTTGTCCGTGCATATGGCAGAAGCAAAGTACCAGCATTAAAGAACCTGTTTCACATGTTCTTGGGGAGCAGATAACTGACCTGTCAAAAGTGTTCTCTGAAATAATCTACAGGGTATATTAAACCCAAGTAAAAAGAACTGCTGGCAAGGGAGTGCACTTACTTGTTACTCTGTTCAGTAGCCATCTTCAGCTTCTCCCACAAGGCACTTCTTTCCTCCACCATCAGATCAAACCATGCCCAGAAGTACTTCCGCATGAGGCGGGCTGCATGGAGGGTACTTGCTCTCTCCTTCAGAGCAGAGAGATAATCCTTGTACTAGGAGAGGAGGACAGAGAAGGAGGTGAGAATGGCTTCCTTCTCCCAACCCCAGCCCAGTAAGCAGAAACAGACCTGTGCTGAGGCTGTGGCAGTGAAGGGTAACAGGGACAGGAGTGGAGGAAAATCAGCAGGGAGCAGGGTGAGACAGTGCAAAGGTGGAGAAGCAGTACATAGAAGAGTGTCCTGGGTGGAGGAGAGTGATGGAGAGCTGAAAGAAGGTCTCTGAAGAAGGAAATGGTGTTGCT
Organism: Buceros rhinoceros silvestris; assembly: GCF_000710305.1. Classification (NCBI taxonomy): domain Eukaryota; kingdom Metazoa; phylum Chordata; class Aves; order Bucerotiformes; family Bucerotidae; genus Buceros; species Buceros rhinoceros. The sequence continues at coordinate 16,884 of NW_010432782.1, read as the reverse complement.
GGAATAGGAACAGTATAACTCGGCAAAGGCTGGGCTGCAGGTGTGGGAAGTGGCACTGTGGTGAGGGGAAAGTGTGGCAGCAGCTAGCTTGCTTGGAGTTCTTTCTCCGCTGTGGTGCAGGCAAACCTTCAGCCAGTTCCTGAAGCCCCGTCTCAGCAACATACAGGAATAGAAGTCCTCAGCCTGAGACATCTTCTCTTTGAGGCTCCTCTGGGTGTCCTGGAGCCAAGTCATCAGGCATTTCCTCTGCAGGCCCAAGCAGTGGTGTCTTTGTGCCGCCTGAATAAAGACAGCAGCTAGTTACGTGGACTGGTGACCATGTAAGCATGAAGCTATAGAAAACTGAGTATGCTAGAAAATTATCTCTGCTTTTTGGAGCCCCCAAAATGCAGATGTCTGACAGCTGAAGTAACTTACAGGATAGGTCCCCATCAGAGTAAGGAACAAGACCAGTCCCTCTCCCAGGCCGCTACTACACCACTTCTAAAGAATATCCTTTTGAATTAGGTGCTCAGTTTAATCTGTTGTGAATGGAGCAGAGGCATGGCCTGTAACAGTTTAGTCTAACCCACATCCATAATGCTCACCAGCAGGGTAGACTTATGGAACAGCTGCTATCCCTCTACTTCTTCCCAGCCAGAGGCCTGTGTGCATTTGGTCGAGTACTGTGAGTAGCAGCAGTTCCAGTGACTTAAATGGCCAGCTCAGCCCTGGGCTCTGGCTAAATCTTCAGGATACAGCTGAGCGTTACTAGTCCACCCCGATAAGGGATGCCCACGCAGTCATTAGCAACACTGATGTGACAAGGTCTGGGAAGCTACCACTTGCTGTTCTGCAGTGAAGATACGGCCAGGCTAGAACAGATCACTGGATTATCACCTGCAGTGTCCTACCTCTAGCAGTGGCCAACACTGCACCAGCAGCAACTCCAGAGAGGGAAAGCCCTAGCGATAGGCTGGGGTTAACTACAGTGGCTTGGCAGGGTCTTACTGATTAGCTTTGCTGTGGAGCAAGAGAACTGACAGGCTTGTGCTGTGCCATATAACTTCAATTTACTTTTTTTGGCTGAATCACACTAAACTAACTCCCACTGTGTTATTGACATCAAATCACGTGGCCGTTAGTACTGCAGACAAGGGGAGGCTGACTTGTCATTCGATTGGAATTCATCCTTTTCTCTGTCCTCTTGGTTCCTGTTTAATCAGCTATAAATGAGGATGCCACCCTTGTGGGTTTGTGATGACCCTTCACAATTATTGGCAGGTGGGCTGATTTAAAGTACTAATACAGGGCAGAGTGTGGAGGAAGAATTTTTGCTTTTTCCATCTCCGCCTGGCTTAAGAGCCTATTAAGATTTCTGCTAAGTGCTGCATCCATTCTTTCTCCCTTCCTCCCATGGGACCAGTCCTTTCCTTTATCCTCAGCACTTACCATGAGGTTTTCCCTGGCTTGCTCCCTCAGCCTCTTCCATGGCACCATTCCCAATTTTCTGAGCAGGACCTTCTCATAGTGATCTCTGGCCTTTTTCTGGAGCTTCTGCGCTTTCTCCAGCCTCCTCTGCTTCTCTAGCTCTTTCTACAATACAAAGACCAGTAGCTTTAATTCGCTCTGGATGAAGAGGATGTTACACAATGACAATAGCTTGTCATATTGTAACTGGAAGTCCTGACGTGGCAGGAAATAGGGATCTGTATTATCTTTAGCAGTGCAGTCCAGACATGATCCCATGAGCTAGAGCCTGTAGTAGAAAGCAGAGCCAACTGTCTCGAAAATTCTCATGGAAGATGATGCTACTTCTGGACATTTCCTTGGGCCATGTACCAGCAAGTGGTTTTCCCTCAGCACTGCAGTTTGGTGTTACTGTAGCGGACATACAGTCTGTGGCTACCAGCAGTGCTAACGTAGCAGGAACCTCCTTCTGATGGGCCTTCATCAGTGTGTGGAGGGGTGCTTTGGTGAGCTTGAGGAGGACAGCTTTCTATTTTTTATAAACTAGCTTGAAAACATGTCCAAAAATGTATCTGAGGTTACGCGTGGATCTACCACTAATCTAGCCTGAACAGTAGCAGAGGGATGTGGGTATTATATAACTGTGCAATACTACTTTTGACTGAGATGCAGGGATGAAGGTCAAACATCCTAAAACACTCAATCCAAGCAGAACAGTAGCTGTAGGTCAATTCCTGTGGGATTTCAAATGTGCTATTTGGGTTATTAGGACAGCTCGTTTCCAAGTAATGATAATGAATTGGGGCTATTCCTAGGCTAGCTCCAAGGAGAAAATGCTTCTATTCTTCAGGTGAAAAGTTGACCTTGATCTGACTGTCAGGCTTGTTTACTTTTAAATTGTGTTTGTCACTGGCATCATTTTGTATGCTGGAGGGGGATACAAGTGGAAGTAGCCCTCTGAAAGTAGGCTGAACATGCTGCCATGGAGGCTTCTGTGGTTGTACCTCAGCAGTGAACATCCATAGCTGGGACCTCTAGTCCTGCTGATGAGACAGAAACAGTATATACTTAGTGCATTTGGTCCATGGTGTTCCTCCTTGTAGTGCCAAAAAAGCTGGAAGGTGGTGAGCCTGAGTCCTGTGCTGTGGAACTCTGCTCTACTAATGAAGACCTTCAGTTCACGTTACTCTGGCTGCTGACTGTGTGCTAGTGGATAATGGCTTTTCTTTGCTATCCTTGCCAAAGCAGGGGGGAAACAGGTGAGGTGTTTGCTCA
>NW_010432782.1:0-14044 GCF_000710305.1 Buceros rhinoceros silvestris | reverse complement strand
TCCTGCTGAGCCTCCCTTTCCTCAGCCTCCTTTCTCTGTCGTGCTTCCTCTTCAGCCTTCAGCTGTACCTTGAAATGGAGAAAATCGAGGAAGATAAAATTTAATTTGGCACATGTGACCTTTCCAGAGAACCCAGAACTCTGAGCTTTCCCAATATTCCTCTAGTATTGACCAGCACCTGAAACTTTGGAAGGAAGCAGATGTTGCCACATACTAGACATGATCTGGGCTGGACAATGAACTGTGGAAGGGACAGGAAGGAGGTACTGTTCTTTCTACTACCTATATATTGGCCACTCTTACCCTAAGAAATCTAAACCATACACGAAGTTATTTATTGATAACCTGATTGCTGAAGTCAGTTTTGAATCCCTTGACTCTTCGCTGAAGTTTTACTTCTACATGCAAAGCAGCATTACAAATACCCAACCATTTCTTTCCCCAAACACTGAAGATCAAAGAAGTTGTTTTACTTCAGTACTGGTCATACTTGACACAACCTCCTTCTTTGAATGTTTATCTACATCCCTTGCAAACCCCACTCTGCTTTAATTTCACAAAGCTTTTGCTCTTGATACATGCATCAAAGGCCCACACCAACCATAATGCACGATTACTATGACTGTGCTTCTTGATCTCTACAACTGTGGCAACTGCAGCTGAGGAAACCTAACCTAATGCTTGTCTGTCCACTCTGTGGTTAAAGTGTTTTCTAAGGCTTGTTCCAGCCTCCTTTGTATGCATCTCTCCTGCTTGGAGAAGGAAGAAATGCTGGTTGTTTTAGAAAGCTCAGAACTGGTGTCCTACTGCTAATGCAACTTACTATGAATGTTCTCAGTAACAGCTTAACACCCTGAAGCTAAGAAGGCTCCTCTGTTGCATGGGTATCACAGAATATGTGTATTAACCATGCAAACATTGTCAGTATCTTCTCTCTTCTGCAGGCATCTGCTAGAAAGATGCAGGGATTTTTCTAGGTGAGACTGCACGTCCTCAAGCAGCCTGTGACCAGACAGGAAAGGCAGGGGAGAGGAAACCCACTATTGCCCAGTCCAATCACGTGGATCTCTGCATACACTTCCACCCTTCCCATCCTCAGCAAGGACAAGTTCCGGTCAGAGGGTAGGTGGAAAGAAGCATTAGACAAGTGGTAAGGAAGGCTGCTTCTAGAACTGCAACTGCATCAACATAAAGTGTCTGCCTGTGATATGGCAGAGCTGGTGCCATCACCATATGCAAATGCAGCAATGACTGCTTCTGATGTGTGCTGGACATCTGCTTTCTCACAAGCTATAAAACTACGGTTTTGGATAAAGGGCTTTTCTTTGATCTCTGACTCTGGGGTTAAAACAGCATTTCTTGTAACTGGAATGGTGTGAAAGAGACTTTTTTTCATTTTCCACTTCCCTTACCAATTTTTCCTCTTCTCTTTGTTGTTTGGCTTCTTCTAGTTTCCTCCTCCGTTCTGCTCTCTGAGCTGCTCTCTGCTCCATAGCTACAGAAACATAGAACATAAAACTTAGTGGAAATGAGCTGTAGGATAATGTCAGAAGTTTGGTAAACGAGGGTGACCACTTTGCTCTACTCCCAGACCACCACTGATGTGGACATGCCAACAAAAAGAGACTTGCTTTCTGCTACCTCTTACGGCTGGCACCACCATGAACAAGGAACCCATAAACATTTATGAGATGACTCAGGATTACCCTGGTTAGACTGCCCTCCTTCATTGACAGTCACAGCCAAGAAGCTGAGTTATGAAAGGAGCTGTGTTCAGAGGTTTTACCCCTTCCTCCTTGATTGAGTGCTGAGTCTCAGGACACCCGATTTAGCAGCTGTTGCTAAGGAGGTCTCCAATAAGCTCCAATTGCTTATTTAAAGAGCAAGTTCATGATGGAAAACATCCCTGCCACACTGGCACACAGGTACTTCGTTCCACTAGTAAGAAACTACTGCTTTGGGGAGATAAATTGCAATTTGGTGACTTTGCTGGTCATCAGCGAAGGTGTTACGGTGCTGATGTGACCACGCAGAACACACAGTGGAGTCGAGAACCTGTACTCGCTTCTTGCAAACTAAGCACAGGCTGGAACAATTGATAGCTGGGGGCATTTAAGTGTTTTGACTGCATTAGGTTTCCTCAGATTCTCTTCTTCCAGCTGTCCTGGAATTCTCTCCCAATAAAAAAATCATCCGAGTAACTTATTTACAGATTTTTCTTATCTTCAAACAAAGACACTTGAGTTCTCTGAAAATACTCTTACTGTCTTTATGGTGTACAGAGTTCAGGCAAATCAGAGTGAGTGATGGCTTGGACTGGGTAGCATTTGAGCTACACAGTCAGTTAATGAGAGACAAATATGACTATATTTGGTCTGACTATCATGGCCAAAAAGTTCTAGTGATCCCAAAACCATTGGAACATCATGATAATCATATTCTAGATGACCTTTTATACAGACTGTGACCACCCCACAACTGATGTGAAAGAACGTGACCTACAGATGTAACAGAACCTGATCTTAATTTACTGCATGAAAAGGCTATGCTTTATGTTTAACATGTATATGCTGTTCCAGTTTCAGGCTGGAAAAGAGAGTGCTGTGTTTTATTTGCATACTGTCATCAACAAGCAAGGCTCAGGTGAAGAAAGAGAGAAGTTTCCAGATGAGCTGTTGAGAAAAATGGTCTGGAGTGGTCTTTGCTATCTAGAACAATACCTTTCAGTATGGGATGAGGTGAGGTCAGCTGGCCTGAGGGCCTCCTGCTTTGCATCACTGCCCTTGTGTTTTCTGTTCCATGAGAAATAGGTAGCCTGTGAAAGGAAAGAGTAAAGAAATTAATAAATGTAGTGAAATGATGTCTCACACCTATGGCTGAGAAACAAGCCTTGTAGTTTTTATTCTCTGTTGTGCTGCATTTTCATTCTGAATCTCTGATACACCTTTCTTTTGCTTGAAACTGGATTAATGATGCATTCTTGTAAAGGAGCTGAGAACCCAGGGCTGCTGCATGTTCTGAAATACTGAAGATGACACTCTCTTTTTCCTAACTAAATAAATCCCTCCTGCTTCTACGTGTGACAGTCTAATGTTGCTGTTTCTAAGTGGATCCTGTATGGATCACAGTGTCGAGCCATTGTAAAAAGGAGGAACGAAGAAGGAGGGAGAACTGTGGCCAGCCTGATACAACCCTTGAGGCTCAGTCACAGGTGAGGGGAAGAGCAGATATGCTAGCATGACTGAAGTGTGCCTGGCAAACTCTGTCTTAAGCTGAGTAGGAATGACACATGCTGACTAATCCAGCCTGCTTTGTCGAGGGCATATACCTCAGATAGGCTGTATTCTTGCATCTGGACTGGCTTTCCCTCTTTGTTTTTTCCTCCCTGGTTTGTGAAGCGGAGTTGTTAAGTGGCTGGGTTACAGCTGTGGCTCGTGCTGCCTCTTCTTTAGCTCTGCTCAGCCTCTGATTTTCCTGCAGTTCAGGGATGAGCTTTTGCTGTTTCTGAAGCTGCTGCCTCTGCTCCTCAATCAGATGTTGCTGGAAGGCATGGAAGTGCTCAAAATGGCTACCAGAAGCAGGAGCTGTCTTCAGACCAGGTGCCTGCAACTGCTGGGGGAGAGTGGTTGTTTGATTCCTATACACAGCCTGGTCCTGGGCTCTTGGGGCTGCTTCTTTTAGGGTAACCTCGCAGGCAAATTTGGGTTTTCTGTAGGAATGAGATGTGTGAGCGTCAACCCAACAAGAGCTGTCTCTGGTCTGGTCAGGTTCTTTATGTAAAAGGCAAGTTTCAGTTGGCTAGGGAAAAAAAAAGAAAAAAGAGGAAAATTTGGTATTGATTAAAACCAAGCACTCTTCTGCCCTCCCTACACTGTGGGGGTTTTTTAATGCAAATCTAGTGAGATGCCTGAGAAGTAGGGTAATCTCAACTACAGAATCTTTATCCAGTTCTTAGCCAGGGTTGCATCTAAAATGTACTAAATGGGAGGCTGTGGGAAAGAACTGTTAAGGAGCTGTGTGCTACTTCACTGGGAGGAGGAAATCACGAGCAGGTAAGAGCTCTGGCAGGAATAAATCCTGACTATTTTGTTAGGAAGCACATCTCAGGACACCTCATTTCTCATGGGTTAGCTCATCTCTCAAGGGTTAGCACAACTTTCTTTTGAACTGTGTTGTCCCCACTCAATGCTCAGGCAGAGAATATAGGAGAAAACAGCTGTCATAGTGATCTACAGAGCTGACCTACTGAACAGTCCCTTTTTAGATGGAAGAGGAGTCCACAAGGTGCTGCTTCCTCGTTCCTCTTCTTCAGCTTTGATAAAAATTACCACAAAACTGGTGCACAGAATGAGGCCGTGCCTTTTCTGACACATGGTCTTTTCTCTGAAGAGGCATCAGATGTATGTTCTGCTTTTTGATTCCTAGGTCAAACTCCAAATTCAGTTCCAGCCTTTCAGCACAGATTTTACCAGTGTATCAAAAGAAAAATATAGGCCTACTAGGAACACATAAGCACCGTAGGAAATCAGCTTTTGCTGACACTTAAGCAAATGAAAAGCTTGACCTGTAATATGTGTGTATGAGCTCTCATGCTGGGATCAGGATACTGCGATGGTACAGGTTTTATAGACAGGAAGGAAGGGCAGGCTTTGACTTGACAAATGACAATTTAAGGAAGCAATCTCTGATTCTCCTCTTCTACCTCTTGGTGATGCACATTATTCCGAGACAGCCAATGACAACTTTTTTCCCCCCACACTTAAAAGCCAGAGAGCTGCACTGGCATGACAAAATCTCATCATGCAGTCAAGTGTTATTCTTTTTAAGTCTAAGCAGGCATCAAAGATGTAACTAATCTCTTAGCAAAAGTGATCTGGGGTGGGATGCTCATTGCAACTCACAGAGGGTGAAGGTCTCTTCTCTGGCAGCATTAGAGATTATTTTTAAGACTCATCCATTGTCCTTCACATTTTTCTCAGATTTTTGAAGATTTTTCTCTTGAGCAGTTGCAGGCAGGTATTTGGGGGTATCTGAGAAAGAAGTCTTCCTCTGGGACAATGTACTCTTTACTTCAGATCATACAAAATGTAAGAGGACCCAAGATGCCAACAGACAAAACTACACGGGAAGGATTTACCTTGTCTTGCTGCAAATCTTGATGATGGTTTTCTTCTGCTGTCCCAGACTGGTTAATCTCCAGTGGCCTGTCCAAACCGCCCTTCCCCAGCGACACTGCCTCCAGCAGCTGTGCCATTTTTCTCTGCATCTCTTCCCTCCTGATCTGCAGCTCTCGCTTTTCTGTCTCCACTTGGCTCCAGCGCTGCCACGCCAGAAAGCAGAAGCGCAAAAGCCGTCGCTGGTTATGCTCTGCAGACAGTTGGTTTTTCCTGAATGGGAAAGGACTTGTGTTATGACAGGAGCGAGGCTTCGGCCCAGGCCTGCCTGAAACAATTGCATCAAGTACAACAGTCCAGGCCATGGCATGAAGCCCCATAACTTCCCAAGTCTTCTTGTTGCTTAACTCAGAAGGCCCTCCAAAGCTGTACAGAATTTCTCAAAGGAGGAGGGGGAGGGCAGAAAGGACGCCCATTATTTTGAAGTAAGTTTCCCTAGTTTATATTTTCAATTTTCTGTGTCACCCTTGGGCTGTAGGATATGTGCAAAAGCGTTATCCTGCTCCCTTGCCAGCTGCACAGGGGGAAGTAGCAGTGCCTCACCACACAGCTTGCCTGACACCTGCAAGAGCAAGATTGTCTCTAGCTGATAGGGAATTCATCCAACAGCCTCCTTAATGAAAGGCACTGGCAAAAATTGTCTTTGCTATACTACTGCTGAAATAGGAAATAACTATATTAATCAGGAACAAATAATGGCACTTCATATTCTCTGGGGTTCAGAGCAAGCCAGGGTGAGATTTCCAGGAAAGATACCTACAGAAAGAGTGAGACGCAGGCTTGCTGGAAAGCACTAAAGCTCTTGTTTATCTCTTCTCCTTTTCATCTGTGCCACAATGCCTCTGGCACACTGCAGGCAATGTAGCAATTTTCTCAAAAAAGCTACTGTTTTCCTCCTCCTGCCTAACTGGCAAGCCCCTTTTATGGTCCCTGATCACTGCACTGCCCAAGTACAGTAGGAGGAGTGCCACAGTGTCGGTAGGATCACTACCTGTTTTGATCTTGGAGATGAACTTCCAGTTGCTGAGTCTCCTGCTCTACTTTCTGGGCCCAAGTATAGTCCCTCCAGGCTCGCAGGGCCTTCAGTTGGCATTTCCAGTCAGCAAGGGCTCTGGCTTTTCCCATTTTAATTCTGTGCTCCAAAATGACTTTCAGCCAAGCAGAGAAATGTCGTTGCATGCACTGTATGGGAGAGTTTCAGAAAACCAATGGAAAAGATAACAGCCTGTCACACAAGTGCTAATCTTATCTAGCAATCTTATTCCCCTTATCTGAGTTTCCTTTTTGAGGTTCTTTTTAGAATCCTCACTTTCAACAATTATCTGGAGAGAAAAAAAAAAAAACAAACCAAAACCACAGAGCATGTGCAGGTCTTCTACAAAAAGCAGAAAGAGACTAGAAAGATAACATCATGGGGCTCTGTGCTTTTGGGTGAAATGCAATTAGTTCACCAAGTGTAAAGGAATAAAATGGGTGAGGAACACAGAATTTCTAGAGGCAGGAAAGATGTTTCAAAATCTAGAAAATGTTGAAGAAGCTACAGGTAAGAACACTTCTGTGGAGAACAGTTCACAAATATCTCCATGGACCACTTGGGGTTTTTTTACATAGACCAAAATCAAGACGCTTCCTAGGAGAATTTATGACATGACCTAAGCTCACTCTTGTTCCAGTAAGGAGCCAAACCTTTCCTCTGTTGTGTAATTAGACTCGCTGCTGCTCGGAGTGATTTACATTGTACAGAACAGCAATTTACTATCTAATCTAGCCCATAATTCTAGCCCTGTCACTGCAGACACTGTTCATTTTGATCCTCCAAGTGGGTCACTCACAGGACTCAGCTGTTCCCCTTTTGTCGTAATGCCTTGTTTTAATTGCATTCCTCTCACCCACTGAAATCTCCAAATGAAGACTTACAAAAAAGGACAAAATGTCAGTGCATTAGCTATTTCTTTCTGCTTTAGGAAAATAATCAAAGTGTCACTATTGCTTAGCTCAGCTAAGTCGAGGCTTCTCACATTATGCCAGTCCTAAATTGTTCTGTGGTTTCACTCAGGCTTATCTTCATAGCTCGGATTGTGCTGGAGAGAGGTTGTGTACTGCTAAACGGCAGCCAAGCTCAAATCCAGCGGGCAGGCAGATGAAGTGAGCCATGGGGAAAATCACCACAAAAGTTATGGGATTATTCCATAAAATAAATTCTAGATGTAGATAAGTAGACATTAACGATGATGACTGCTCTATTAATGAAAAACTTTTTGTCATGGATGGCATTCATACCTGCACTCAGGGAAATTTATTCCCTTTGCTGAGACTGCCCATGTAAAATTATTCCTACAAAAAGATTGCTCTTTAATTGCAAGCATTTGATACAACTCAGCATTTAACCCAGAGCTGGCTCTGGTCTCAGAATAGTGAGTGTAAAAGAAATAGGTTCCTGCTAGGAATTACTGAAGTCTGCACATTTGCCTGAAAAGAGGCGTTGCAATATCGCAGACTATCCTACTGTACCCAGTGGGAGTGGCTCCTTGAGGAACTCGTTATTGTGGAAGTGCTGGCATACTTTAACTCATGGAGAGTTAAAAAACCCAGCTCAAAATTCATCCCGTTCTCTTTCCTCTCCCTGCTCCTGCAGCAGGGTCTGCGAGGCAATCTTTAAAATATCTCCCCATACAGACAACAGGGGCTTCTCAGGCCATTTTGTGCCACTTTGCCCCTTTTACCTCCTTCCTCAAGGGAAAACAAACCATGCTCTGCTGCCTCCTCTGTATGTTTACCTGCTTCTCAACTGCAGAAGCCTTTATGTTCACAACTTTCCACATCTTTTCCACAATTTTAAGTGAAACCTCCCACTGAATACACTTGAGGCACAGACACATTCATACCAGATACTTTTTGCCCTGCTCTTCTACTTTCCTGGAATCAGGAGGAGGGCTTGGAAGAAGTAAAACATTCTAACAACCAGGAGTTTTTACTTCAGTTTTGCAAATGTTACCCGCAGGCAGGTAGCTCAGAGTCTCAGATAGATAAAGAAGAGTGATGCCCACTCTCTGCTTATTGGTGTGAATCCTGTGCAGCAGCTCCTGAGCCTTTCTCTGTTTCTTCTCTTCTTGCTCTTCTTTCTTCAGGGCAAGGGGTGGTGATGCAGTAATAGATACCTCCTGCATTGATGGCTTCTGACTTTTTTCTTGTCTCTTCCCATTCCTGGAAGGTGAACAAACATACAGATCTAACAGAATGAGGAAAATACAATAGCACAGATTTCAGTCTCTTTTTGGTCAGTCCTAAGAGAATTATCTCTACAGCTTAGAAAGGTGCTGATTATTTAACTCAGCTTTCTTAGAAAACAGCCTCTGTCACGGTTTGGGGTCCCAGAGATTAAACAGTCTGGAGCATTTCCAAAGTACAGTAGGCAGAAGAAACCAGTAAGATTTCAGTAAAGCACTTGCATGAGAAGATTTAGGATCTCAGGGCTGCATATAAATAAATGGCATCCTTACAAGTCACATCTCTGTGACAATCCAAGCTCAGCAGAAGCAAAAATGTCTCTGCAGAATCCTCAGCCAAGAATACTCTTTATTCTCCCATAGCAGAGGAAGTATTATAAATGCTAGACTTTCAACAGACTTTTTTTTTTTTTTGGTGTGTACTGGCTTTCATGTTGCATTAGATGCTAACAGAGCTAAATATGGCCATAGAGCTGATGGAGATGTTTGCATGGTGGTGCAAACACACTCCTGCTTCGTGATTCAGTGTACATACTGGTAATGGCTGAAAGGAGGCTAACAGTGTCTTCAGCCCATCTTCCCACTAATGGTGAACTCTGCCATCGACATCGGTAACAGAGGATAAAAGGTTTTGGGAGAGTTTGGAGACAGAGGAATAGCAGATGTTTCCTTTGGGACCACCACTCCTCTTACATTTAGTAAAAGGAGATGATAAGAGATGTGTTCTTCATACGGTTCTTTCCATTGTCCCCTCTCCCTCTTACGTTCTCCATGATTCTGCCATGGCGTGCCTCTTCTCAGCCATTTCCTTTCGCAGCTTCACCATTTCCCTCTGGATTTCCTCCTCCTCCTTCTTGGCCTTCAGGGCCTTCCTTCTGTCCTCCTCCTGTGCTTGGAGCTTGGCCTCAGACAGAACTAATTTCTTCAGGGTCTTTTCTTGTCTCTGAAGCTCTAATGCCCTCTGACGCTTCATTCGGTTTTCTTTCACCTGTGAAGGAGGAAATCAGCAGAAGTCAGAGCAGACGCCAAAGGGTGAAGGATTTGAGGCTCATTGTACACTGACAGGGTGGGTCACAATCCACTTTTCACGCAGAGCAACCCTATCCATAGCTGGCACTGACCGGATTGGTTCTGCTCTCAGACCAGCATAAAACTCCATTAAAGAGAGTAAGGTGACACCAGTATTATTTGATGGGAACAAACTCGTAACTGACTGCCATGGCAGCTTTTCCTGCCGGCCAGTCTTCGGAAAGGGGGAAAACCTGAACAGATGTAGTGCAAGCTGACTGTGCAAGCTACTGTGAGTGGCTAATGTGCAGCCCGTAACACCTGGGTATTTGCCTCCAAGTCTGAGATTATTGCCGGTTGGGAGGGAATACTGGGGAAGTATCACTGAGCATTTACTCTAATCCTATAATCCTTGATCTTACTTCTTTTAACTGGGCTGCCTCGCCTGCTCACCTGCTTGTGTCTGAGCTCCATGATTATTCGTGGATCTGCAAGTTTTGGTTTTGCCTTGATGTCTTCAAGTCTAAGGTCTTTCATTATCCCACAGTTCAGAACTTCACTCTGCAAAAGATGCTGTAGGTATTCTTCTACAGAAGAACTTCCCAATTCATGTTCCAGGTAGCTGCACAAGTCTGAAATGAGGAATTCAGATTATCTCAGACTAGTCTGAAATGAATAAACCCCCCTGTCTCAGATCACAAAGCCTAACATAATTAAAGGGATCACTTTCCCAGACTGTGAATGCATTTCTGATGAAAGCGGACACAGTGACTGCACTCCATTTATCCCCAAAGAGTCTTAATCAGTCTCCCATTGAACACACTAGAGCGGTAACAACACTTTGTCTGTTTTTTTACTGCCTTGCCTCTGAGCATCTCAAATGGCTGTATAAATTTGACAGGCCTCACAAATACCCGTACACAAAAGAAATAAAATTTCTTTTTTATGAAGGAGACATTGAATGTTTGTGAGATGCATTTGTGCAGCCCTACAGCAAGTTTCTGTAAGAGCTAGGGGAGAAAAATGATCACCTCTAATCTTGTTTCTGCTGACCCCTCTAGCCTGGCCTCAAAGCAACTTCTACCTCTCAGCCTGACAAGCCATGAGGCCTGGCTCCCTTCCCCAGCACATCCTCACAAAGGAAGCCAGGAATTGCTTTGCTGTGCTCTCACCATCAAACCGCTCATACTTCAGAGGTGCTGCAGCAAGCTTTTCCGGGAGGACAGAGTCAGCCTCCTCTTCCCCACTGCTCATCAGCTCCAGTTGCAGATTGGACTTCATCCAGTTACTGAGCAGCTCTTGGGCTATCATGAGGAAAGACACTGATGACTTTACTTGCTTTAAAAAGTGTATGTGGGTAAGTGTAAACTAGCAAAGCTCTGTCTCTGGGACAGTTATATCACATGCTGGGAAGGCTGTCTAAAATGACTGAAAGCTGATCTGCAGCAGAAAATGGAATAAGGCTAGCAGTTCTATTCTCATCTTCTTGAACAGGAAAAGAAGGTGGCAAACTTCTTCCCTGTCACATATGTCACAAATCAATTCTTCACCTCGTTTTTCCTACGAGATTCTGTGGACATATAGATCTCTCGTGGGATTAATATAGCATTTACCAAGGAGATGGAATTCACGTTAAGTTATTCATAACACAGACAGCTTTCATATGTTTTACCACTGCACTTGCAGACACTTAGATAATTTACACACATACAGCCAGCGTTGTCATATGTTAAATACAAACAGAACCACTGTTTGGACAAATCTTTGCTTCACGTGCACAGGTTAACCTTTGCAAGTAGCACAGCTCCAGGAACAACTGGTGAGTCTAGATTACAAATCTGTCAGGCGGCAAGCTTCACTAGGGACTACCTGTACTCAGAATTAAGACTGCAACTACCGGAATGCACCCATGACGGATTTGGCACTCATCAGCGACCTCAAACGCCTAATGAACAACTGTCCTTCTGCCGACTTTATTTGCACCTCCATTCCTCTGTGGAAAAAAGCAAAAACTCCTTTTTCAGAGTTCCTACTCAAAAGCAAAGTCAGCTAATGTGGCTGCTGCCTCAACAAACCACCTGGCCTCAGTCCACGGATGGCCAAGCTGTTCCTGAAGCAGAACGCAGGGCTGAGAGCTGCGAGGCATCAGGAGCCCTGTGGGAAGCTGAGCCATCCGTGTGGTGAGGATGGGCAAAGAGCGGGGATCTCAGCAGCCATTGTAGTGCAACTCATCCCCTGTAAAGGCAGACGGCCAACAGACAGGAGGAAGCAGCTGCTAAAAATGTCTAGTTCTACCGCAAAAATCTTCTAGCTCCCTTCGAGTCCTAGCATTTCTAAGGCAATATAGTCTTTTTTTAAAACTTCCTTGAAAAGGGGTGGGTTTTTTTGAAGAAAACCGAAATCTAATGTTTATTGTCCTTCAAGTCACTTCTGTTCCCTTTTGTAATCTTTCAGGCCAGCTCAGGAACAAGGAAATGTATCTGATAACCGAAAGAAGAGAGAAAACCAGCTTATCACTCGGGAAGGGTTACTTTTTTGACTGGGAAATGCGAGCTCTTCAAAACTGGAGTAAAAGAGATCTGGCTCTTCTCAATACCTTTCTTTGCAAAGTGGGCTATGTGTGGTTAATACCATTAAGTATTCTAATAATGGATTCCAGATAAAAGGCTCTCAGTCAAGCTAGGAACAATCCTGAGGGATTGGCAGCTATAAAAAAAGAAAACCCTAGCAGAGAAGGGCAAACAAAAATAGTAAAGAGACATGAGGAAAGCAAGCAACTTTTCCACCAACTGCAAAGCAACAATGCTGTGCAATGCTTTCAGGCAGCGCAGCGTAAGCAGATAGGTGTATTCTGTGCTATTAGCCGAACCCTTGATGATTACAAGTGAAAAAGCTGACTTCTTGTATTGAAGTGAATGCTCTTGTGTCACATCTTCAGGCTCACTTTTGAGTCTTAAAAGGATGGTTAGCTCTGTTTTTAAAATCATGTCTCCTATCAGCTTTTTACACTGCAAATGTGCTTCTAGCACCAATGGGATTTTCTTCTCTCTTTTTTTTTTTTAATGTACTGCAGTTTTATTTTCAAATTTCAGAAAGCACTTGTGGATGCAGGCATTACAAAGAAAACAGTTAGTTAAGTAGTGAGGAAAATTTTGCATGGGAATTAAAGCAATAACACAAAATTATTTGTAGATGTGAAAGTTACACAGAGTAACTCCATTTTTACATGTGGCCTGGTATCAAAATTACATCACGTAATTTCATCTGGTTTCCTGTAGCCCACTAACTTGTGTTTGACCCTGCCGTATGTCTTCAAGGGTAGTATTCATCCTTGTTTTTACCTTAAATCTCCAGGAGACAGAGAGTTTATCCTGCTCTTAAGTATACTAATTAAAACCCACCTTGAAGTCCAGCGATTGATTCTTCTTATGCCTTTCTTCATTAGATGAAAGACATCTTACTTGAACTGTTTGTTATGGTCTCAAAATTTGCAAGAGTCTATTCAGACCAAAACCACAATGCTGGAATAAGAGCAATTCATTTTAGGCAGCTTGTGACAAGCGGTATTTCAGCTCACCTTCCTCACAGGCCTCATCATCATCTTGCAGCTGTGCCACAGTCTCCAAACTTGTCACAGGACCACAAGGTCCCTGTTGATACCTTGACTTTTGAAAGAAAAAAGCTTCAGAGGCAGCATACTTAGAGGCTTGGTCCACTCTCTTTACATTGAAGAAAGGAAAACATTCCTAAGGATTTCTGGATATTAATTTTTAAACTTTCTGTATCCAGGTTTCTCCGGAGAAAGCAAACATCGGTGGAAATGTAACACAAGACAGCATGGCTGTTGTAAGAAATAGATTTCTTTTGACACATATTTCTCCAACTACTCGATCGACTGGAGAAATTTGACTTAAAAATCATTAAGTAATAAGCATTCATTTGGCAATTAGTGACAATCTCCAGCAGTGACTGGAGAACACGTGGGGAGAATGCAAACACCCCGCCCCCCGTGGCTGGATGGAGACTTGCTGAGCTAGTCCCCAGCAACCACCAACTATGAAATTTGGTATCAGCATTTTGTCATAAACAGAACGGGCACGGTGTCAATAGTCTGAGTGATTTTCTGTCTCATTGTCATGGTCCTGATGTGTCCCTGTGTTTTCACGTGTAACACCTGTACCCCAGGCAGCCTGCACGTCTGCAGGACGTCTTCCCTTTGTGCTAGGGCAACCACACCAAGCTGCTGCACGCTCCTGCCATAAGCAGCAGGCCGAGGACGGGAGCACAAGGGTGCCCAAGGAAGCAAAGCAAAGCAAAGGGACGTTCACCCTTTTTTTTTCTTCTTTCTTCCTTCTCAGGTGGTTGTAGATGCAGGAGATGGCGCTTGGGGGTAATTCTCTTGTATCCCCTGCCAATACGTACAACCTGCAATACTGCTCAACAGCTAGTTTTGTGTGTGACCCGTCAGTTTTACACATAGCTACAGGGTGCCTTACTCTTGACTGAGTTACAGTGCCAGTTACTTCACCTGGATCCAGCGTTCCAAGTTATCAGAGTCAAACCTCGGCTGGAAACAAGAGTAAAAAAAAAAAATCCCGACATAAGAGCGTTGCCGCCACCTGTCTCTTTTCGAAC
>NW_010432781.1:15826-34277 GCF_000710305.1 Buceros rhinoceros silvestris | reverse complement strand
GCTCATGCTCTCCCACAAGACTCTGCCACTCCTAACTCTCCAGCCTCAGGGCAGGTAACTGGGTGGTATTCTTAAAAAAGGGGAATTCATCTGTTATTACCCTATAGACAGGCTGCTAATACATACTGTACCACAGGCACGTGGTGAAAAGCTCTTAACAGCTGAACTAGAGTCCAGTTTTCAATGCAGTTAATTCAGTAATTCTTTTCCCCATGCATTGGCTACCAATGTTCCTTAACTTCAAGAGAATAAAGGGTGCATTGAAGTAGCTTTTATTACTTCCACATAAGCAGTATGGTATCAAGTTCTTAGAGAGATTAAGAGTCCCAGAACAACATCTTTAAGCAGTTACTTGGTATGCAGAATTGTACAACAGACACATCCTGCCTAGGGTATGGGGTTGAAAGAGCAAACAGTGTCTGTCATTTGGACATGTGGTTCTAAAAGGAGCCACCCAACCCTGCTACATCCAAGTGACAGAAGCTGCTAATGCTATTTTGCAGGGCCAGACACTGACTGAGTGGCAGAGAGATGAGCCATGACTGACTTTCTAACAATTCAAAGAGAAGATTCTAGGCAGCCACAGGATGTCTCCTACAGAGTATCACCTGCCACGCTGATGAAGGAGCAACTCTTCAACACTCTGCACCCTAGCATTATTGACCTTAGCCCGGCTGAACAGCAGAGCAGATAAATAATGCTACCCATGCCATACCCTGCTACTAAATATGCCTAGTTTTATTCAGATAATGGAAACACCCTCCTACTTAACATATTATTTACTTCCACACTTTTCTCACCATCAGCCTTCTCACTGTTAGAAAGCATGAGCTCACTGATGTATCATTCCATGCAAACACAGTGTATTCTGCCACAGAGCTCTCTTTACCTTCATCGATTCTGAATACAATATATATTCCCTAAGCACAGGCAGGAAGTCTTCTGTCATGTCTTCACTGAGTTCTTCAAGAGCTGTGCAGCAGTTCCCAATACAGGCAGACACCCCTTCCAATGGCTCTGATAGTTCAACCTCGAGCCCTCCCCAGGTTGAATAAACAGGTCCATATTCTCGAAGTTCCACCAAGTATTCTGGAAGAGGCAGATGGAGAAAGTAAATTAATAGCGCAAGAGCAAGGCACAAGGATCTGCGAACATGCACATCAAACAGGAGAAACTATGCACCAACCTTGGCAAACAATAACTCCCCCAGGGAGTCATGTTGTGTGTTGCATTAGCATCCTAACAGACAGAGGTCTATGGCTGCACAGGTGACATGCCCAAGCTGCCTCCTGCTTTACTGACCATTCCTACAAGCTTCCAATACTGCATCTGTGCAGCAGCCAAAGTAATTTTTTTTTAAACATATGTAAAACTTGGCTCTGCTACAACAGGTCTGTAAAGGTAATGTTCACACAGGAATTCCATCTGTACTGCTCCAGAAGAATCTAAAGACTTTCTCTCTTCCCAAAAACTCTTCTTACTAGAGTTTTTTTTGGAAAGTACGTCGGTATAACAACAAGAGTGACTTCAAAAAATATTTGGAGAGTTGAGCTAAGGTAAGATACCATGTTAGGCTTTGGGCCTAGTTTAGATCAGCAAGAGGCATTACATCAGATTTTGCTCTGTGCGGAGCTCATTACAGGCCAGAATCAATGAAGCAAGTTGTCTTGGTCATGCCATTAACCAGAACAAGATACAAAGCACTCAGACTGAAGTACTATGATAGAGCACCTTGCGTCCTTACCCAGCTGTTCCTTGATAATGCGTTGTGCTATTCTGTCAATGGTACCAAGCTTCAGAGAGAATGTGTCTAGATACTCCCCAATAGCTGCAAACTCCAGTGGCCGATTTCTTAATTTATAGCCTCCTGTGACATACTTGACAGACTCCCCCATCTTTGACAGCAAAGCCATTCCTTGCTTTTTATAGGCATTAAGATCCTAGGAAGTTAAAGAAAGTTTAGAAATATTTCATTTGCACATTGAAAGATTAATATAGTAAAGGATACTTTCCAGTCAAGATCAATCTTGTAAAGGCAAAGGATTTCACATGACATGTAGCTCACTTTGTACAAGCTGTACAGCTGAGCACAGTTACAAGACTACTGGGAGAATGGTATGAAATACATTGTAAATGAGAACTCGCCACCTTTGCACACGGTCAAACTTGCCCACATCCCTGTACTGTCACCAGGGAAGTACCCTCTGTTTCCACCAACACTTGTCATGCTATTCATCTACATATACTTTTAAGTCATAGTCTACAATACTAGTATTACGCAAATGCACCAGCTGATTTTGATGACTTAGTACTGAGCTACATATTGCATGCCTATTTGCTCAGCAGCCTCCTCACACCAGCTGTGTGGTCAGATAGGAGGCAGGGGAAGACTATATAGAAAAAGTGCAGCATGGGAAGACTAGCACAGCATCTCTACAAGAATTCTGCAGCTCCCACTGGGTCAGAGGTAGCCATGTTGCCTGTACAGGAAACTTAAACTTCCTTGCCAGCACTTCACGAGTTTACATAAAACATCTTTCAGACAATCTATGTTATCAAGGTTGTGCACCCACAATCTTCAGGGGATTTCACCCTGACAGCAGATAAGATAAAAGATTTTTAGTTAGCCAAAAAACCGTCCATTTTACGTTTTACTCTTCCAGCGGGGGTCACTATTCAACATCTCAGAACAGGCTTAGGAGCTATAACTAGGTTATCCTATGCAGCCTGAGGAAGAGATATTTTCAAACTAAGTAGACCTGTAGAGGTCAAGAATCAAGACGTGGTAATATAGAACAGACTAAAAGCTTAAATGTCCTTTAAAAAAATACAACAGCCATCTTAAAAACATGTACTATGATACTTTAAGTACTTTTACATAAGTCGAATCTAAGTCTGATTAAGAGAACAGCTACTATAATTTTGAATTATGTTTGCATTTAAACAGTGGTTCCTTGATTGTTGCCTTCTGCCTGTCCTAAGCATTACCTGCTAAGCAGACATCAGAAAGACCCTTTAATTCAAAATTACTCACTCACTCTTAAGCACCCTGGTGTGCCACTGGTCCAAACCAGGAACTTGAAGAAAGGTTGATTTCTCTTTTTCAGCCAGGAGGTCTCATGACCTTTTACAGAAACTAAATTCTGAAGTCCTAGCACACTGAACTTACACCTCACTATTGCAATACAGCAAGTTCCAGAGACAGCCAGAAGAACTTTTCCCTCAGCCTCTGTATTCTCAAGGCAAGCCCTACCCAGGGCTGAGGATAAAGCCCTTACCATTTGTTGCATAGAGGTGGGAGAAGATGACTAAGCAGCTAAGAAAGTTGCATCACACTTTGACAGCTGAAAAGCAGAACAAAGCTATCTGACATTTAACTATCAAAGTGCTAAGCAAATTCTGCATTTCTGGCTTGTTCAGCAATTAAGTTCACCATGGAGGGGAAATAAAAGGCAACTGGAGACTGAGTCTCACATTACCAGCAAGCAGAGAATGAGCCTGAAGTGAGCTCAAATTAAGTGGCACGTTTGAGTAAGCTAGTATAATGTGACATTGGAAAGATGTACTTTTACAGCTCTACTCCCTTACCATGTCAAACCCAAGCATGACTGTAGGTCCTCCTGGTCTTACTTAAAATGCAGTTTAAAAGATGGACAGATAAAATTGCACCATTGCTGGATGAGTCATGCAGAAAACAAGTATGAAGTTACTGACCAAGAACAAACAAGAATGAGGTCTTCATACTTAGTTTTAAGGGCAACAAGATCGGGCTGTATAGAACGCCAGACAAGAAAAACAGTCAAGAAACTTGCAAGGTTTTGTGCAAGAGAGATCTCTGCTCCTCCCCTACTTTCCTCCAACCCAAAAGATTTTATGATTTTCTAAATTCTGAATCTCTCTCATATCAGGAGTGCGTTCTACACAGAGATACAAAACAAGCAGGTGTGGAGAACTGAACTTGTAAGTCTCCAGACCATACCTCCCTTCAAGCAAATGGAACTCATATGGTTCTGACATACAGGGGTCCCTCACATGCAACACTCAGGGTTCCCAACAACTCTGTGGTATTTTAGGTGAAGTTCTGACCTGCATATCCAAAGGTGCCTGTTCTGTTGTCCTGTCAATTACTATGTTTGGAAGTTACTGGCTTACCTTGGCTGTGAGAAACACGTTGAAGTGCTCATTAAAAGAAAGCACCGGGTGATCAGTTATTCTCTTCAAGAATTTGTCTAATGCTTTTCTCCTTGTCTCCACAAACTCTTCAGAAAAACGATCGACAACACCCTTCACCACAAATTTCTCAGGAAGAGGCTGTCAGAAACAAGCAAAATACACAAGAGTCAAACCACCAAAAACTTGCTTCTGCTATTTGGAAACATACAAAGCAAACAAACTCCAGTCTTAACAAGAACTGAAATACTATGTTTGCTGCCAGGAATCACCCATCACATGGGATGCAAGCCCTGCTCTGAATTAGCTGGTCTGACTTAATGTTGGCAGTTCTACTGAGTGGCTTCAGCTGGAGACACAGCATTAAAGCTCAGACAGTACTCACACTAAATACTTCAGTATTTCTAGTATAGCTTAGGGTGTTCCCCTCTACTGCTATCCATGCTCAAGCTCCAGCTCTAAAGGAGATGCCAGCAGAGCTGCACACTTGACTACAGCAGTACACTGCTCCCCTCTCCCCAACGTCTAATTAAGATTGCTTAGTCCAAGGAAACTCAAATCATTTAACAATTCTACTTACTCCTTTCCTCCCCATTCTGAAGAATTTAGAACTCCTAGACAGGGCCCTTCTGTGGAGGGCTGATAGTGATAGCTTCACACTGAGCAAACACAGACAAGCAGGCTTAACGCAGCACATGGTGAGGCAGTCCAGGCTGGAGCCTTTCTGGAGCACTTGCACACTCTGTCATCTAACAAAGAATAAAACTGACCTTCCTGAGCGCATTCATCTAAGTGACAAAGGTCTGAACATATCTACCCTTTCATCTTAATCCTATTTAGTCTCCACCAGTTCATTCTGCAGTTCAGTTTAACATGTAAGCCCAAATCTGCCTCCAGACTTGTTAGTTCTGCAGTCCCTCTTGTTACACTTGGAATCCTGTCTTCAAAGTACCACTTCAGACAGAAGAAAACTCTTTAAGCTTCAGCATGGTTAGTCTCAGCTCTACTACTAGATCTGCTTTTTCCCTCTCTAGACAGCACGGACTCTAAGATTAGTATCAGTTTTAAAGTTGTGCTTTGCATATTATTCTCGTGTAACAATCTTCCCAGACTGCTAGCTTAAGAGTAAGCAGATTATCTAGAGCAACCATTTTCAGCCATTTCAGGAATCAGGATTTTCCTCTGCAAAGAGTCTTTGTACCTGAAATCTATGATAAAACTATTTTTAAAAAATAGTATGTATGTAGTCTTTGCCAGCATGGCTGATATGGGATGCACATGAAGACCACATCTCCTAAAAAAACCCAGCCAGCATGGCTTAACAGCAACACAGCTACAATCTGACCACTATATTTAGTTCTTGGAATTTAAGACTTGTCTTACAATGCTTAGCATTCAGATCAGTCATTCTAGTTAAACCAAGGCAAGCTACACTCTAAGGAGACTTCTTCATAAGCATAATACTTAGTGCACTAGGGAGGAAGAAACTCTTCCCTTGCTTTGTGAACTTCATCTGTACCTCTATAAGAGGTCACTGCCTCAGCACCATATGCCATCCTGGAAAACAGTTTAAAGACCTCTAGTTCAATCAAACACACACAAACCTGCACTGAATAATCACTGAAGTTTGAGCATTTGAGACCCACAGAGTCTATTACAGAGAATTCTGCGATTTAACCTGGTTTTATCTATAGCAGTATTTACAGTTCTTTACATTTTAGGCCTTTGGAGGTCCATCCCAAGTAGTCAGTACACACAGCTGGCAACTGTCATCCTCCTTTAACTGTGCATTATTTAACCACCTCATAGTCTTCCAGCTTAGTCTACTTTTCCCTGCTGTGACATGTGAGCAGAGTTCACTGCAGGTAGAAACGTATCCAAACATGACCAAACAATGACAAGATCCTTGGCCATGTTAGGTTTATTTTCCAGCTCAGAGACAGATCTGAGAGCACGTTACTGTTGTTTGAAAGAACAAGTCTTAGATCACTTAAAAAAAAAGCAGTAGCTGAAGAGATGGAAAGAAACCCGTATTCAGTTTAGCTTGGTCTCCTAAGCACAGGCTATCATGACTCACTGCCTGAGAAGACATATCACTTGTTACTGGAAGATTTTAGGCAGAATCCCTATACTGAGATTAGGAAGACAACCCCCTTTTGGTATTTTATTAGATGGAATTCCTCCAGTGATTGCAGTATCTCCAGTTACAAGTATCGGTACTCTAAGATTGGTTTGAAACATCCTTTCAGAATACTCTCGAGTCACAATGCACTTGACACTACCTTTAGCTTCTATTCCCCTATTCTATTCTTTTAGGCAATAAATACATAAAGCATTCAGCAACGTCTCTGCCATACCACTGCATGGAGGAGATTGATAGGAAATTCCATAATTGGTAACCTGTACCTAGACAGATAAAAGAGGACACCACATCCTTATGCTTCTGGATTTTATAAAAGAAGTTTTATAAGAGAAGTTCTAAGAAATTGCCTTGTTTGGCAGTTGGTATCATCTCCCATATTACAGCCACTCGTGCCAAATCTGCTGTTCTGTGTGCAATGAATTCCAGGTTATAGCAAAACACTGTGACTCACCTTCTGCTACTGGACTATTACTTCTTACCTTACAGCCCCTGGTCAGGACTGGAAGCCTCTTAGTACACTGAGGAATCTATAGAAGCTTAACCTCCATAGTTTCAGCTGTTCAGAGAACAGGGAGAGAAAAAGAGAGTCTGGGCAGCTAACACATTAATCTCATGTTTCCACTAGCCCCCAGCAAGCTCGCTCACTCTATCCTCACCTTCCTGCCCCTCAGTAAACACATTTTGTTAGTGGTGTCACATGATTTTGAGAAGTATTTATCTTTGAGAGCCTGAACTATTATTCTACTTTGAGGCAAGTCCCAGAGCAATTAGGGACTTAAACTGCTCTCCAACCAGGAACAGCCCAACTGAATACTTCTACATAGCCTAGTCCTTGCTGAGGGAGAACAGAGAAACCTTCCCCCCACCCCAGAGGGGCAAGCTAAGGTATGCTAGCAGTGCTGCTATTTCCCAACAGGCTTTCTTGAATTTCCTTGTTCAAAAGAGCTGATAGTGGCGATCTCACATGTTTCCTACTTTTTCATATCTTCTACAGCATGAAAAACAGACTGCTGAAGATCCGTATCAACCGCTTCATATCACAATAAGGTAGTCAGTCTGCCAGCTTCAGCAACAAGGGGTGCGGCTGCTCAGCTAATCTTCTGCCTATTGAAGGCATGCAGTAGCTACCAAGCCAAAGGCTAGGATTTGTTAAGTCCATGCCATTAAGTGTAAGCACAAATAGTTTTAAAATACCCTCTTCAAAACCAGCTCAAAAGGCCATCTTGAAAACTGAGTGAGACTAGGACTTGAAGTACCTGTGTGGTTTTTCATAAGACTCAGATACTTGGAAATCTTAATGCAGTAATTGAGCAAACAGATGAAAAACGTTCTATTTATACCACAACAAATATAGTCACTATGCATACTGCCCTACAGGAGGCTGCCAAAGCTCACCTGTCAGGTGCACCAGGCAAGAAAACTTTAAACTTCCTAATCAGTCAGGAATGAGAAGCTCTTCCCACTCCACTAGAAGAGGATGAAGTATTTTATGAAAATCTAAACACTAGAGGAGAACAAAGTCGTGTATTTAAATCTAATGAGACAGACCACCAAAATAACACCCTTGAATGACAGATACAGAACTGTCCTTAATAACAGATTCTTGCTTAATACTTACAGGAATGAGATGTGTTGGCTGAGACTCTTCCAGCTTGTTCCTCAACCAGTCGAAGTCTTGGTACCGTCGGCGGACAGAATACTCTGGCAGATCAAACTCTGCTCGCGTGGTCTGGAAAAGAAGAACAGGATATGCTTAGTGTGCACTGAAACCTCTCACTTCAGAGCTTAGCAGCAAACACAGTACAGCCAACACTGGCAAGGGTGATACCAGACAAGCCTTGCATCAGGACTCCGTTGCCAAAATCATGTTTGCAGCCAGTATGAGAAAAGAGTCCAAGGATGAGACTACTTTAGCCATCAAGAACGAAAAGCAAAGATATTGAATATCTTGTTTATTCTATGACATGCCTTAACTGTGCGTGAAAAAACATTTCACCAATGCACCATGTTCCAGAAGCGACAGGATTATTACACTCTTGCAAGGTTAAAAGATTAGAACGTAAGCCATTGCTAGGTTCACTGAAGGGCAGTTTTTTGATTTTTCGTTGATTTGAGAGGAAGAAAGTAGTTTATCTACATTAAGCAAAATCTTTGAAGTTTTCATTCTTTAGAGAAAGAAGTTAAACTTGCCATTTTAAGTTTGATACAGAAGGTAAGAATGCAGATAAACTGCTGACAAATGTTTCATCCAGTCCATAGCCTGGAAAGCTGTGTGGGGCTGCGTGCACAGCACAAGTTCCAATTGTCTAAAAACACTAATGAAACATTATGCCAACCAGAAGTCTCTGCTAAAGAGCCTGGTGTAGCAATAGCTCAGATTGGAAGGTAGATGGCCCTTATCATTATGTCCTACTGAGAAGCACAGCTTAACAGAGAAGCCTAGCGAGCTACACTTAATTACTTGCAGCATCAAGACCCTCTTGCAATGCAGGCATTGCTGCAGTGTAACCACACTACATGCCTAGAGCTAGACATCAAAACCACTGCATTCTGGGGAATGCACCAGCTCTCCTGGCACTCAGTTCACCACTAGGTTGCTTTGCTGCTCCTAGCCACTGGAACTGCCTGCTGAATTCCAGCATAGAGTTCATATTTACTTGCACACTGAGAGCAACTGCCACATGTTTGGAGAGAACTGAGCAGAATTCTTTAAATGTAATCCACCTCTTCACTTGCTCTTTTGACAGCTCCCACTCTTCAGTTACTGCGTGTTACTCCTGCCAATCAGAACCCCTGCCACAGGGGATTCTGTACAAGTTCTACTGCAGAAAACTTTTTCTACTGGGGGAAACCAGCAGCCTTAACACACTATCAACAGAGCAGCAGCTCTAGTATACTATAAACAGTATGCTAATGGGGTATTGCATATGAAATGGTTTGGTTTCTAGAAGAGGAAAATAAAGAGACAGCAAAGACGACATCAAGCTCACCTTCTCCCTTCTTTGACCTTCTAGCTATGGTAAGAGATATGCACATTAGCCCATGAACTAACATAATGAATGGTCACCAACAGTGCAGATGTGATTGTGGATGAGGGATTACCAAGACCTAGATATCTACGGCAGATCTGTGCTTTAATCAGCTGCGCATCAGAGTAACACTAGCTTATTTAACATGGTAGAGTGCCACACTACAAGCACCACTTCTGAGGCTTCAAATGAAACATTTTCACTTGTTTTGAGTAAGAGATTGAATGGCATCATGCTTGAACACGATTATTCACGCACATGTAGACAGCCCTCATCAGCCAGTGGTGCTGACTGCTTTGTTCTGTTAACAGGGCAGCTATACCTCAGCCTTGCAGGAGGCAACTTGGAATCAAAAAAAAAGTAATGATTTAGTAATAGAAGGAGCTTTTGTTAACCAGCTGTCACTGAGCAAAGGCCTCTTAAAAGAGATCAGACAGTGAGTGAATGAGAGCAATCAGGATGTATAAACACTACAGTGTCTCATCCTGTAGCGTAAGGATGAAGGTAAAGCCTCCCATCTGCTAAAGCCAAGAACCTTATCAAACAATGTTCTGCTAACAGTTACAAAAAACTGTAAGTGCTATTTAGTCTAGAAGTAGGAAAGCAAGATTAAGTCCCCGTGCACAAACTTCCCATTAGCTATCGTTCATCTCTAGCAAACTGCTCCTCTGCCTTTACATCACAAACAGACTTGCAAAGTTTTCCACATACCAGATTTTGTTGCTCAGATGGAGGCAGAAACACACATCATAGTCACCAGCATTTCAGTGTTTGCTGTACAGGCTGTCGAATATAGACAACAAATAAGTTTTTCTAAGACTATCAAAACAGAACATAAAGCTCCTTCAAGGTTTTCATGACACCTCACACTAATGCTGAAAATTTAGATCTCAGATCAAACTGCTCATTAGCTTAGCAGAAGTTATTTTTTCCAGACTGCATGCAAAAGAAAAGAGGGTTCTGCCACTGCCTAGGAACAGCAAGTTTTTGACACAGTTAAAGTCCTCCTGATTTCTTAGTACGATCCACGTATCATGTCTTGCAAGGAACGTGTCTCTCTCAAAGGAAGCTAGAAAACTTATATGGCAGATCTCAGCCTCCCAAAAATAATGGGCAAGACATATCCAGGGATTTACTGAAGACTCCAGTACAGCTCTCTAAGTCAGCATTGCAACACCCTGAGCTCAGTTTTACTTGCCGGAAAGCACACAAGGTTACACAAACTTTTACCTCTGTTGTTGAAATACTTTTGACCTGAGGCACTATTAAGCAATCCTCAAATCTTGGTCTTGTGTAAGTTTCTTGTCCTTCTTGCAGGGAGTTAGCAGCCAAACCTAAAGCCAGCCTGTAATGACCATGTGAAAGTATTTTTGCACTCTAGTTCTAGTCCCTTACTCACTTCACCTGATTGTGGATTACCCTCCACATAACTATTTAAGTTGGGGCAAAATCTTCAACTAGAAAAAAAGAGGAGAATGGCAGAGGAAGCAAGGAAACATGGTTGGTGTTTTTGGCAGGTCATAGTTTCATTTGCCTCAAGTAGTTTAGACTGTTTGAAAAAGCGATCATAGCACTCAGACCTCTCCTCCCCAGGGACCAAGCTCTTTCATGTGCTCAGGTAACCTACCCAATGCATGCACTGGAAGCAGGAAGAGAAGGGTAGGAGAAAGAAAACAAGACCTCCAGTACTGACTGGTTTGAAAGCTTCTCCCTTCAAGTTTGCAGAGCAACTGCATGACTGAGGATCAGCATCCAGCTGTTCCGACCTCCATAGGAAAACGCAAAGAAAGCCTTGCCATCCTAGAAGGTACAACAAAAGTGAAGTTAGAAACATACACGTATGTTTTCATTAGGAGACATGGCCACCTAACATAAGGAAAAGCTTTGTTTTCGCGCTGCCTCCTCAAAGATCTATTTAATAAAAATCCCTCTAGAGTGCATATCAGTCTCTGAAGAGCACAGAAGTGTATCACCAGGAACACCCAAGACACTTCAATCATCATAGCCAAGACCAGTTAAGTTCCAGCACAATTTTCACCCTACTTTTTGGTTTCACTAGTCTCCCCATATAAGAAAACTGTTGTTAGCAAGAAGAAAACAGGGTATGAAAGAGACAAAGGTATCAGGTCTGAAACACTGGCCCCATTATGTTCTTGAAATGTAGAGAATGCCACCTGGCTTTTATTAGTAAGCTGGGAAAGCAGTACCAAGTAAACTCTAAGCTTTCTTCTCAGCTTCCCTGCATGCCATTGTTTTTGGACCCTTCCTCAGCCACTACCACCTGCTGAGAACGATATCATCAATAGATGGTTAAGTCTGAGACATACTGCAAGGCTTCTCTTTTTTGCTATTACAATGAAGGACTTTTCTAAAGAAAAAGAAAACCACACAGCACAAAACCAAGAGTGTGGTCAAGTTACACTCTTCCCTACAGTTGCATCCAGTCACAGCCACAAGCACATATTACAGCACTAACAGTTACATTCCCCTCTTCCACCTATGATCCTGCTTTTCACAGCAAGGAAGTCTTCAGCATAAGAAAGAAAAAAAAGCAGCCATCACTGCCTCCTCCAGAGCGACCACAAAGACACTTTGAGCCCTTTACAGATCTCAAACCCCTCTCATGCAGGGCTGCAAAGGAGATGGTGGGAAGGTACAGCCTGACACTGATCTAAAGCAAGGTCTGCTATAGAACTTTGACCTACAACCTGGAGGTGAAAGCATCACCACTTACCATCATTACTATCTAGGGGATTATTCCTGTGCAGCTTTTTTGCCATGTTTAATTACTGCTTTCAGCTACAGTGGCTGACTGGGTAACTAGCCTGGCATCAAAGAGGCTATCTGCATGGCAAGAATAAGTCAGACCATTAATATTGTTAGTCTTCCAAATGGTCTTTTTTTTCATCAATGGTAGACAGTGCTAGAGATGCTGCACCTACAGGTGAGCCAAAAGTTTACACGAATAATAAATTTGAAGAGGTGAAGCTTTCATAGTGACTGATAAGAATAAATTATGCACTGTTTCACAATAGTATTGTAATACTATGATAGAGCAGATTTGTGTGCTACAGTAAGATCCCAAATAAAACAAGTATTAACAGACAGGGGGGTAGATATGGAAAATCAGGAGTACAGGATAAGGGGTTTTTTAATTAAGAAGAAAAGATCACACTCAGGTAATACATCTGATCTAAATACGGTAAAAACCTTACACCCACATTTCAGAGTTCTCTTTCAGGAAGGGAGGGAACCCTTGTATGAACACTGGTTTCCAAGGAGAGGAACATTATTACAGCGCCACTGCATAGAGATATTTTATCTTGACAGGACAATCAGTTCTCAATTTAAGAGAGAAACAGCTTTAGCCAATTTTAGCCATTTGCCTGTGGAAAGTTGCATCTCATTTTGTGCTTCCTATCCCTTCTAATCACTTAACAGCTGAAGTCTAAGATGCTTCAACTAGAAAAGTTTCCTACAATATTTCTTAGCATTTTCTAGTAAGATACAGCATCTTTCAAGATTAATTAGAGCAGCAAAGAATCACAGGCATACATTAAGTGTGCAGTAAGAGGTAGCTACTATTTTAGAGAAACTACATTTTCACCTGAGCAGCCTGACAGTGGAAGTTTGGAGTAGTCGTTCTGAAAAAAGTTTATCTGTGGCCTGTAAAGCCTTCCTTATCTCAAAGGAAAATACTTCCTGGATTATATAGTGCCATCTAAGTAGGCCAGAGGAATACGTTAACCTTTTTGGACAAGAAGATCAAGTATACTCCTAGTTAAGTTAGCGAACACTTTTTGCCTTAGGTAACTACAAGTACCCAAAAGAGATGTCAGCATCACCTAGGAGCTGATGCTAATGAGAAGGAGCTAGTTAACAGAAATAAAACATCCCAGTTGTGAGTGCAGCAGACTTTTCAGATCACATTTCCTATTGCTGTAATTAGATTGCATTAATGATTGAACTACAGCACACGCTGGAAAATTCTGTAGCACATTTCTTTTGGTAGGCAGTAACATTAAGCTACTTAGTTTTAGCAGCAGCTGTACAGCCTTCTGAACTAGCAACTGCATGGAAGCTAGATTACAATAGAGGATCAAGATTATGATTTAGGTAAGTGCCTGAGAAAGGAAGTGTGGAGAATGCTTAAAGCCACAAGCTTGACGCATTTCAGAAGAGGAAAGATACAAAATGTGAGATGATTAACAGTGAATCAATAAGGCACATTCCGCTTCAGGGGAGGCAACTCAAACCAAACGAGTGCCAGATTACTCTATACGAACAAACTTTCAAGTCAGGGAAAGAAACTGGCCTTGCGAGTTTACAAACAGTTCTATTTGAAGTGTCAGAGACAAAAATCTAAGCTGACACTTAAAGTTTTGCATAGTTTCATATCCTGAAGTAGTAACAGCTCTAAGAGAAGTCACACTTCCAACACATTCACACAGTACTAAAAGACACTAAGTTCTTGACCTTAAGAAAATACGATGCAAGACATACATGGCTAGAACAGGCCCTATAAACAAACTCCCCAAAGAAAAACGGTACTAGGAAAAGAGATTGTTGCTTTGTACCTTTGTTGTAACCCTGTATGTGATATACGTCTCCATTGTGCACACGTGCTTTTTGGGATCATCAACAGTTACAAAGAGGTCTCTAGTTTCCCCATCCAAGTCATCATCCAGCTGCAGTCTGTTGAGGAGAGATGAGGAGGAGGCTGGGCTAGAAGTGTCCACAGGTGTACCATTGGGCAGACTGAGATCCTGTATTGGAATGGAAAAAACAGCAGGTTTTTAATAAGTTAATAGATTCACTGTAAAGCACAGTGTTCTCAAAGATGCCACTGACAAGCTTCACTGATATATTACAATGGCTATTTATTTCATCACCCTTTTCCGGGTCACCTGGACAACCCCCTAACATACTAGCTTTGAGAATTAGGTTATTCTACTGTTCCACAAGCTGAAGAGAAAAGCACATTACCACCATAACCTCTGCTTAGTATAGCACAACCTGTTTTCTATTCATGAGAAAGTAGATGTATTGCTGAACCAACAGTTCCTGGTGAAACTGAACCAAAGTGAGGCTCTGAAAACAAAACAGCTAGGCAAATCAAGAGAGCTACTTGTAAGGCAGGCTTCAGGCAAAGTGGCAACACTTCAGTTGATTGGAATGCAGTCAGCCTTCACCTCTGGAGACTCATATAGTAGAGGAAGGAGGGTAAACTTGTATCAGAGGCTTCCTGTCCAGTTGATTAACTTTCAGACATGTTGACAGCAGTTAGAGACTGAATTGCCATCACTGCACTATAGAACAGTCACAGATCATACACTCCAGCACCAGTGCCTATGCCCACCTCCTTTTGGAGGGTTAAGACCATTGAAAACACTGTTTTGCTTGGAGAGGTCCTTGTTCCCATCCTTCTAAATCCAAACATATTATTCAGTGCCTAGTAAAGACAAGAGGTTAAAAGAACCAGTAAGTGCCTATTTTAGGAAGAGATGCACAAGGGTTTGGGAAGGCTGCAATTCCTTTAATCTGACTCAGCTGTGGGGAAAAAAAAAACAACCCAGCTTTATAGCCAGCATGGTACAGTCTTGCACCTTCGAGTTTCACAGTTCGATACAGACCAACTGCTCCATGGTTGCTCCACTTTGCATAAATACCACCGCAACTTCACATGTTCTCTGGTCTGGATTTGTAGCAGAGAGAGCTGACTGCATGTGACAAGTTATAAAATATGTAGGAACATCTAACAACAGTATTAAAGTCCTAAAGATCTCTGGCTCTTCAGAGAAGAGAGGAGGTTTTTCTTTTTATTTTAACTAGTAGCACAAGAACAGATTTATCCACAGAGTGTTTCCTTTTAAGACTCCTCTGGTGGCGAGACAGAGAAACATCACTTCAGCTAAGCAGTACATTAACTACAGTTTTAGAATTACTGCTTAGCCCTAGCTTCACACAGTCTCAAAGCAGCTAAACAAAACATGTAATCTTAGCAAAGTTATCCTATTTGGGCAAGATCCTGTCCTGTAGTATTCCTTATGCAGTTGTGGTATATGATCCAGCTGGACAAGAGTAGTCCCTATCTTCAAAAGTTGTCCTCCTTTGCTCAAGAGTTCAGAATTACAGGCAAAAGCTTGAAAGTTTTGCCTTTGACAATGGCTAAGAATAGGGCTAAGTTCCTATCAGTCACAAACCCATCATGGGAGTACTGGGATTTTACAGACAGCTGCTGCAGTCCTGCAGAACTGTAGTAGTACTGCTTTTCGCCTTGAAGACTGCCTTA
This sequence comes from Buceros rhinoceros silvestris, assembly GCF_000710305.1. Taxonomy (NCBI): domain Eukaryota; kingdom Metazoa; phylum Chordata; class Aves; order Bucerotiformes; family Bucerotidae; genus Buceros; species Buceros rhinoceros. The sequence goes on along the minus strand of NW_010432781.1, from coordinate 18,643 downwards.
GGAAGTACAGAGAATAATGCTTTAGCTTAGACATTTTGGGAAAGAAGATCTAAACCACTGTCTATGAACAGAGTTTAGATACATTCTCCCAGCTAATAATCAGAGGCAGTTAACAACAGATGAGAGATTTCAGATTTAACTGGCAGGTGAGCAAGAATTGGAAGGTAGGCACTCAAGTGCTTGTAAGAGAGCAAAACAAGCATGGCACAGGTTACTACCTCATACATGAGGCAGACAGCCTGAATTGCAAAAACCTATCTCAGGCTCCCCATAGCAGGGGCATGTACTACAGGAAGCAGCAATGCTACAATAACCCAGCAGATAAGGAGTTCTGTTGGGAGTTACACAAACAGAGAAAGCAGAAGGCAGTATAAAACTAGCGCAGGAGATGGCTTCAGAAAATCAGCAGTTCAACTACACAGGAGAATTTGGCAGTGCAAAGAGCAAAGCAAACCCTGGGACACCACAGTAATGCAGACGAATCTGTTCCTGTTTCCAGAAGGAGAAGACAGCTCTCCCTTGCAATAAGCATTAGTGTAAGACAAGTTGTGCCAGAACTGCAGCCAGCTGAATTCTAAGCTTCCACTATGGAAATGAATTAACTTGCAGAAACAGCTTAAGCTTGGTTGCACAGGAGGTCTCAAAAGCTTGTAACAAAACCCTTCCAAAAGGAAGCCTAAAGAGTATTATGGAATCTGCTTAAAATATGAAAACTGCATCAAGGTGTCAGAACAGCTGAAGGAAGGACCAAAGATGGAGTCCACAGCCAATTGCATGGTTAGCAACTCTCCCTTCCAATTTTGTTGGATGATAACAATATCATACTAGCTTTTCTTGCTCTTCTTAAGCAGGTCAGAGGTTTATAAAGGCTGGAATCCAATCTACTTAATGTGTTCCTGCAGTCATGGGTCCTGTGGAATGTCTCAGGTTTTAAACTAAAGGCTGTGATAGTTTTACCTGATCTCAGTCTTGGATTAAACACCCCAGATCCATATCAAGCAAAGCTTCTGGACTTAACTCTGATTAGAAGCAAGATGCTAGCTGTGGCAGGGGGAAAGGACAAAGGATGTGTACACTGGAAGTACTACTGTGCTATACTGTCTCATCTGCGACGGCAGAACCCTTCTCTGGCAGTTACAGCTGGCATCATGCCCTGATACTTGGCTAGTCTTCCATAGTTGAAGGCCAAGTTAGAAGCCAACTATTTGTCCTTCTTAATGGGTGCAACCTCCTAGCTAACTGCGCAAGGAACAACGCTTCTGACTGCTGAGCCTTCGTTCAACAGTAGGCAGGATCAGTTTGCTGAAGTCTCATGCTATTGCTAGAAAGAGGTAGGCTTTGAAGTGTCACAGCAGATGGCCTAGCAATCTAAGTTGTTTAAGGCTGTAATCCTTCCAGCAGAGCACCTCCTCATCATGTTAACAGGAGCTGGGAGATTTTGCGGGAATTTTTTGCAGTTGGGGAAGCAAGACTGCATCATCTGTTCCAGTCTGCTTTTACCACGCAAGAGGAGTATGTCCTGTTGAGCCTTGCAGGGAAGGAGATCTGAAGCCTCTGCACTTCTGCCTGTTGGTATAATTATCACACCCACAGCATCTGAAGTACTGGCTAGTATTAATTGATTTACATAATAAAAAGTCTGAATTCAATGCCAGGGACTCATGCATCAGCTTCACCTTCGTTGTGCCAAGTAGCTGCCCATCCACTGTTTTAAGTGCCTATGTGCATTATCAGAGACCAGCATAGTCCAAGTCCCATCAGGTATCTGCTTCTTATAAAGCTCTACAGAGAATATCCTTTTCACCACAGCACCTGTTAGTCCCCATATAGTCAGCCTGCCATAAACCTGAGCAGTCCCACAGCAAAGAGGAGGGGAGACTGCTTCTGGCAGCTAGGCAGATGGAATGGAGGACAAGTACTGTCAAGACATTCTCTAAGACTAAAAGAGTATCTATGAAGACTTACTCAAGTTTCAAAGTTTTTTCTAGAGTAAAGGGCAAAGTCCCTTAAGCCTCTGTCCCTCACCTTCTCAGGATAGAGTCATACCTTTGTCACCTGCTGAAGCAGGTCAGGTGAAGGTCTGGCAAGGCCTGGATCACAACTTAGAGCAGAAATAGTATGACATTCAGACTTTCAGGTTCATCATCTACCAATGAAGTACTAGGCTTCTGTGCACAGCTGTTCAACTACCAATAGACACTTCACACATTCCTATGGAGTTTCCTAGGATTCTTCAAGATACCCAAATTTATGGTTACATGAGATCACACGACTCTAGCAGCACACATTTGGTATCCTACAGTGCATGGCAAGTAAGAACTAGCTGCCTGTGTCAGAAATGCATGAGCCCTGCCAACTATGCAGGCGGCTATCTGGTAACGAGGCAGCTTCACATTCTTTTGTTGTACTATGCAGTCCAAGCACCTTGACTATTAAGACTGCCCATAAACAGATACTAAATCTATCAAGAAGTTCCAAGTTTAAAATTCACAAGAATTTTACGAACTTGAAGTCTGCATGTGAGATGATAAATGAGTTGGGAACTTTCCAGCTGATGTATTTTCTCCCTCCTTTATTCTCCCAGGAGATTTTTCAAGACTCTGGATTTACAGAGCAGCTTGGATCCACATAAAGCAAAACCTCAGGAGCTTGGTATTCAGTGTTCTGGATGGCAGCCACCTCCAATGGAATAGTACATAATAGAGAGAGCATTCAGGATTCAACCATCGAAAGCTAAAAAACAGGTGAAAAATACTGCAGGTATTGTCTTATTGTCAAGTGAAGATCATGCTCTCTGCATGATCCATGTCTGCTGAA
>NW_010432781.1:3025-15677 GCF_000710305.1 Buceros rhinoceros silvestris | reverse complement strand
TTCCCCTACCCTGCCTCAGCAAGGTACAGCTTAACCAGACAGCTGTCTTATCTAAGCAGCAGTCCATGAAGGAAGTGGAAGAGGTGGTTCAGCTGGGTCTTTCAAGCATAGATAAGCTTCTCTCTAGAAAGGGTTAGACTGAAAACACCTGATGCTCAATGAGAGCAATGTGCTTGCAACAAGTATTAGATGACAGGAAGAGACATTTAGAAATGTTGCTGTTCAGAGGCAAGCGGCACTCTTAAACCCAAATATTCCTGCCTAACTTAGGAACCTTACAGCTGGCTTGTACAGTAGTCCCAGAGCCTCACTGGTTCACTTCTGAAATTCAGAGTGCTGTACCTTTCTCCTCATGTTTCAAGGCGTTCTGACACATCATTTCCCAGAGACACATAACCACAGATACAGTCATACTGAAGGGACAATTCAACACAATTGCAGCTGATTTGTGGAACATTCTTACTTTTGTACCTTCACTACATGACAATAAACCACAGCAGAATTGCTGCTCGCGACTGGAAAACATTTTGGTTTAGATGTAAATATTCCCACAGATACTATAAAAGCATGCACTAGCTTGGTTTTCACAGACCTGTTCTCAGCATTACTTCTCTCAGCCCAGCAAGTTTTGAAAGCTGGTATTTTTTGTTTATAGAATTCTCTGCCACTGTATGCCATCTGTACAAGTCAGCTCTGTGTAGAAACAGAAAGCACCTTCCCATCCAGATCAGTTTGCATGTCACTGGCAGTGTATTACCCCATTAGATCTCACCGAGCATCTGTATAGTGAAATCTCAATCTGCACAAAGCTATAATCCAATACTAAACCTAAACTTCTCTTCAGATAGAAAAGAAGGGAAAAGGCATTTGTCTCCCCTTTATATATGTTCAATTTCATTCTCTACCAGGCATCAGCATCATACTCTGTTTCCTACAGGCCACCTTTGCTTCCCCACACATACCTGAGGTAGATATGAGATACTGCATGTCCCCTCCTCTGGCACTTGTCTTTGGGCAGCTACTTTAAGGCAAGACTGACGAAAATGGGGATTCAAATTGCAGAGAAGAGAAAATGCTCTGGACAGAGAAGATACAGCAGCAGTCTTGCTCTACAAGATTCAAAAAAAAAAAAAAAACCAACCAAAAACCCACAATCAAAAACCCCACAGTTAAACTCCAAAACCACTACTAACTTCCAGGAAGAAGTACTACTTTTCTGCATTGATCCACAAACAAGACAATGCTAAGCTGTAGTTTGACAAGAACTCTAAGAAGCAGATTCTGAGGCTGGACCTGTCCTTCCGCGACATACACCAACTCCTGACATCCTTCTCCAGTAACAGGAGGAAGGATGCAATATATGTAGGCATACTCAGAACAAGATTATACCCTCAGAAGTCGTCACTGTTTTCCACTATATTAAACACATAGAATCAGGCTGCAAGATTGAGCCCATTTTAAGAGCAACATAGACTAAGCTCAAATCAGAAGCAATTCTTCCTGCTCTTACCTAGAAGCGTGTCAGTAGCAGGATAGTAATGGATGTTGAGGACATAAGCCCAGATTTTTTATTTCCTAGCACTCAAGTACAGCATTATGCAGTGAGATTTTGGGTCCTGTAGCATCAGGCAGAAAGTCCCTAACTCTAACAGGGCTTGCATACCACACCTGGTCCAAGCTTGACCTCTACAGTTCCAGCAGCACCACTGGTATTCTGCTCGTTTAACCAAAAAGCCACTAGATAGAAGACTGGATCAGTTTGTCCTTAGGGTGTCAGAGTACAGCATGCTGTCAAGCCATGAGTCTGATTACTTTGTTTTGGAGTTCATCAGTCAAACTAGTGTTTCTCTGGAGGTCAGAGTTCCTTGGAGACAGACCCCTCAGTATCCCTGAAAAAATAAGAATTTAAGATAGAGCAGTTGATTGTAACAGCTGGTATTTGGTACCACTCAAAACCTGGCAGCACTTTTGCTTATGGAGGTATCTTACTTGGAGCAGTGTTTTCTTTCTGCTTTGGCTGAACAGAGAAACACTGGAACAAGCTTCACAGAGACACTACGTGATCAACACGAGCACTTTCCAAGCCTTCTCATGCAGGTCATGGGATTCCTACCTCTTTCCTGAGGCTAATAGACAAGTTTTACAGGATGGATTATTTTACTTAGTGGTTTGTTTTCCCATAAGTCACCACAGTTAAGCTAACCAGAGCGGGAATGTAGGCATAGAAGCACTTCCTGCAAACAGCACTTTTTGCAAGAGCAATAAGCCATCTCCTACCTCTATTGCTGAAGTCTTCAGGGACTCAGCTACAGTAAGTGCAGTTTCAGCCTTACTGTGCATCGGTGTAAAGGGGAGCATCACAGGAAGGTGTCAAGTACCACATCAGACCATCTGTTCATACAGTCTGGCTATATGTCTGTCCTTTCACAAAGTCCTTATGAGGGCAGCCTCTTTTCCTAATCTGAAAGGGGAAGTGTACAGTATCTCACTAAAGCAAAATGTGGTTCAGGTTACGCTCTAAAACTGAGGATCATGAGTGGCAACTCACAGATGTCTTACAGAAGTTAAGTCCTTCAATATTATTAATAAACCATATTACTGTGCTACTTTGTGGACAAAAAGTCAAAAGGCTTCGGGGGCCAAGCATTTGGCAGATGAAATGGGTTGTTATTTGGAGCAGGCATTAATAAGGCAAAATGTAAAGGGGTAAAATACTATTGTCTTATTAACTCTCACTAGCCTGAGATATACTTCCCCATATCCTTTGAAAATGAAGGAAAATTTGAGAAGTAACTAGGTACTTGACATATCTTATAGCTTCCTTACTGTAGCAAGGTATTTCAAGTGCAAAAAGGTTTTTTAACACATCCATAGGATGAATTGTTTTCTTGGAACAAACAGCCTCAGATCCAAGGTTAGCTTCTACATCTGTTTACAAAGCACTAGAGTGCTTGCAGAAACAAGCACTATCTTCCCAAGCAAAAAAGCCAGCCTGGTAACTGTCTAGCAAGATTAGTTCAGTTATCTTCAAGCTTTATTTAAACTATGCTTAAGTAGAAAATAGTAAAAAAATGCTTATGATCTGAAGGAAAGCAAGAGAGTTTAACATTTCAGCAGACTTAGATTTGCACCTTTCAGCAGAGCTAGTTCTTTCTTCCTTCTACAGTTCTCAGCGGAAGGCAACAGGCACCAGTTCCACTCAATCTTCAGAACTCAAAGATCTACACAAATGGCAGAAGCTAGATGTCTTCAGAAACATTTAAAAAAATGCAGAACTTTGAGTCAAGCCTCTAGTTACTCTTCTCTAGCTCTTAAGTTCCATGTCCATCCGCAAGGAGTTTATTTCAAGAATATTGTTTAAAGACATGAATTATCACAAGGGCTCTGCAGCTGTGTGCATAGGAACATCATAACCCATAACAAAAGCACTTTGTTAATGAACAAGCCTAAAATACCAAAGTTTTTTTTAAAGTTCATTTTCAGAACCTGAGCTCTGACCTTCTAAATAGCAAAGCAGCAGCCAGAATTCAGACCCTGAACAAGAAAACTTGAATCCAGCATATGACTAGGAATCATTCCCAATCCAAGAAGCCAGATTTATATCTGATTACAGATGGAAGTTTGTTAAGCTTGTCCAAGCTAAACTGCTTTCTCCTAGACTTGCAGCTTTGTGATAAAGGTCCTGCAGACAAACTGTGCAGCAATTTTTTTCCTGTTCATGCTCAGCCTAGAAGAAGGCTTAAGCTGCATCAGTTATCTAGGTATCCAGTGCCCCAAAAGTGCCAACGTGGATGAGATGTTTGAGAGCAAATCATAGAACTTTTTAAACGTACTTTTTAAAGGATTGGGGAGAGGCAGAGAGGAAAAAAACAGGAAGGAAAGAGATGATAGAGGGGCTAGAAAGCACTGCAGCAATCCTGGTGGATACCTCATTTAACAAGCAAGAAAACACTTCCATATTGCACTACAATGTGGGTTTCCTCATGCTCACTGTTTTAAGTGAGTTGCACTAGCATTTGCCCACACAAGATCAGTGGAGGTTTCACAAGAGCAAGTCACACTGACAAGACATCACTGCACAAGTAATGGAGGCAGAGATATTCAAAGTGGAGGACTCGTGTTTTCATCTCAAACCTTGGAAGAGCTGAAGGAGTGTGCTCTATAAAGAGTTCGCAGAGTTAGTTTATGCAGGTGCAATTTAAGGGATAACCCTCCATCCCATTTGCTGATAAACAAATCTTCAGCAGAAAGGCATTTGCTTCTAGAAGGGTAAAATAAACAAAGTCCATATCTGTTGGAGGCGGGGGGGGGGGGGGGGGGGGGGGGGGGTGGTGGTGTGTGTGAAACCCAAACAACCAAAAAACCCTCCAAACAGTATGACTTCTTCACTCCCTGCTTTAAGGTGAGCAAGTGAGGAAAAGCAGTCATGCAGTATTTCCTCACAGTACGAAAACTATCTATAGAGATTGATGGAGGGGGAAAAAAATAAGGCATGAGATCCACAGACTAATTCACCTGACAGCCACTGTGGCACATACAGGTGTTTGGCACACTGTTTCACATGAAGGATGCTGATCCAGGAGCAAGCTAGTCGGTACACTGAAAGTCAGCACACAAATCCTGAAGAGGCCAAACCAATCACTGGCAATAAGCAGTACTGATTAACATTTTCCAGAGATTTTCTTGGCAGCAATCCAAAGCACAGCTTTGTCTTGGCAATATCCAAGTTCTTCACTTAAAATTTGCCTTTTATTGCCATTTAAAAACCTACAGCAAAGGTGGCAGTTCTACACAGATAAGCACAGGTTTAAGTATTGTCTGGGATAGTCTCTCACTTACCATTCCCACATGTCAGCGCTTTCACCACTGAGCTAGTTGAAAGTAGCTGTTGATAACACCATGTGCAGCACTGAGGGGAAAGAGGCTTCTCTGCCCTTGAGCAACACCTGCACTGCAGCATATTCCTTTCAAGGAACACATCACATCATTCAAGCTGGAAAAGTGAGACCAACTATGCAGACGGACTTTAAGACAACTTTTTTTTATATATACACCTGAAGAGGTCATTCAGAAAGATACAGCGAGTTCCGTGCAAGCAGTGTAAGGAAACACTTTCTCATGAGGCCAGGGCATTGAATCAGTGTAGTAACAGCTTTCAGGGTAAAAGTGACAGAGAGAAGCTTCACCCCTTGCTAGTATTTTGGCTTTGAGAGGCTATTAGCTACTCTCACCAGATAGGCAGCATTAGGGTTGTTCAAAAGCATAATTTTGCAAACTTAAATTCAGCTTCAGGTTAGAGTATTGACTATGAATAAGAATCGGGATTAAAGCATGTGCTTCAGAGCTGTAAGCCATCTCATCACTAGTAACACTATAGACTACGGCAACTATTATCTTCCAAGACAGGCAGAGAGATTGTCATCCTCACAGTAGTCTGCACGCCTCAATCTGAAGGTATCATCTAGAAGCAAGCAGAGCCAGGTGCTATTTACATTTATTTTCCTGGAGAATTAAGTTCTATACATCTTCAGCCTAAGACACACAAAACCACAATCCTGTGTCCAGCAGATCTTTAGGGGTGAGACACCACCACTTTCAGAGTAACTTCTTACCTACTGCTTACTGCTTCATGGAAGCAGTGTAGCAGCTCTGAACACGGCTGTAAGATAGCGATGTTCTCCAAATGAATTTATGCTTTGAGGACCACTTTAAATACAGCTCTTGGCTGCTTTTTCTTTGCCTATTGTATGAATTTGAGTGTTGTCTTTATCTTCAGAACAATTTCAGCTAGTTCAACTAACCCATGTCACCTACCTGCTTATTCAGACATAATTCAAGATTTCTGTGAAATATCTGGTTGAGAATCAACAGTTTAGGCAGTACAACATCACTTACAGCTGATGGTAACACCTCTTTATACCCCCCTCCCAATTTAGAAAATAAAACACATCCCATAAATTCATTTGTCATAAGCTGGACTCGCATTTAGAATCCTAATTTATTAAAAGAATTGCAGCTCACTGTTCTACCTTCAGTTGGTCATTGCAGTATTGCTAGTAGCTACCTTGCTGTCAGTTATTGACCTTAACTCAGAGAGAACAGGTCCCGCACAGTTTTTCAGTAATTTACTAGGAGTAAATTCTTATTACAAGTAAATTAACTCAGCTTTTACCCCAAAGTTACAGCTTTCACCACCTCCAAGGTGGAGTTTGAAGCTTTCTGCCCTATTTCATCCTAGTGATGGGAGTAGTTTCCTCAACCACTACAGCTTATGGACTCTCAGCTGCACTGCCATCTGGGCTCACACAGTCAAGTCATCCACACTTTCAAGTCAGTACAGCTCAGCATTTAAGATTTTCCTCAAGATCAGCAGAGAACAAGCCTCAAGGAAGTTACTTAGACAAGATCAAATGCTAGTTTTAACTGGTGTACTGTCTTCCGAAAACTGAAAGCCCTTGCATGTTACAATCTCAAAGATGCAGTTTAGCTGTTTCAAGTAGATTTTCATGTAGCAGTACTGAATTAAGTCTCACTGCATGGTAAGAGCTCCCATCTTGTCTTCTGACCCGTTTTACAGAAACCAGCCTCTCAGGTAAGGAAGTGACTGGCTAGTGTGACAGCCAGATGATCTGTCAGAGATGCCACAAGAGTAGCCCACAATGCTAGAAGGCACCAGGACAATAGTTTACAGGTTAATCAATGAACTGATGTCTCCCAGATTACAGTGCATCAACAGGAAAGCCTCGATCTTTAGCCTCTGCCCCTCCCATCATTAATTACAAGTACATACTGCCTAAGGCTTATCACAAACCCCTGAGGCACCAATAGGAGAATGATGTGCCCACTCAGCCACAAAAAGAGGGCTTCTTAATCTGGTTATTCCCTTCTCCCCTTGAAGGAGCTCGGAGCATCCAGCAGCTCGTGTAGGTTTGAGGCATTCCAGCACAGGCAGCCCAGAGGATTCTTTCCAACCACCAAGCATAACTTTTTCCACCACAGCTGACAAGTTATGGCCAAGACTCACTCTTCTGAAATCCAGCTGAAAAACCAAGTTCCTCTATGTACATTTTAAATATCTGGTTTCAATACTCTGTCTCATTAGGTATGAAGCAATCCCATCAAAAAGATTATGAAAGCCGTGCAGTACCAAATTCAACCTCAAAGCATACCTCTCCCTTAAGCTGAAATAAGAACCATGAAGTAATAATACTGTTATACAGCTGAAGCTATGTTCAGTTTTACCAAAGATTAAAAAAGTAACAGTGCTAAGACAGTTAACGTTGATGCGTTTGTCCCAAGTTAAGTGCTAGCTCTCACTCACCTTGCTCAGAAGAGATGGGAATTCAAAGCCCAGAGAAACTCACTGTTCTGGGAAGTTGTGGATCATAACGAGACCACTGAGTAGAGCTTTACGACAGTACCAGAGCACCTACATTGCAAGATACCATTAAAACACCTTTACCTATAAAATCCTATTTCAATAAATGAAGGCAACTATAAGGAATACGTTGGTTTATGTGCTTCTAAACCATCAAACCCCAGGATAGCTACAAGTGAAAAAGGAGACAAGCACTCTATCTTTTCAGTAGTATTCCATGGTATATCCAAGTGATATCATGAGTTTGAGATATTAAACAGCTAGAGAATGCAGTTCTAGTTATCACCATTATGAAAGATGGGAAACTGGATTCAGCAGCTTGGTTGTGGATAGAGCACTGATGGCAAGCTGAGAGCCATGCTACGTTTAAGTCAGTTCTTTTTAACTAGAAGACATGTACAGTGCAACAGGAGATGAGACAGCAGCTCCTTTAAACAAGATGACAACTAAGCTCAGCCTTTGAGAGCTGATTTAGCACACATCTACTGTGCAACATAACCTCACCATTCAGTGCGGCGACTGCAGGAAGAGAGCCACAGGATTTGCCAGAAGTCAGGAGCACAGCTTCCTAAACATGCTAATTCTGAAACAATTAGACAGATCAACCAAACCAGCAATCCTACTGTCCAAGGTAAGACAACAAAATTCCAGTGTTCCTCAAGCTACTACTTCTGCAGATAAGGACACAGATATACTGGAAGAAACCTCACAATTCACAGTTCCTTGTGGGTAACTTGAATGACAACAGTATTTGCCGGAGGGACAACAAACAGAGATGACATAAATCTGAAAGGTTTCTGAAGTGCATTGATGACAACCATCTGACACAAATGACTGATAAGCTGATGAGGGGAGATGCGTTGCTGAACTGTAGTCTCACAAAGAAGGAAGAATCAGTGAAGACAGAGGGCTACCTCAGCCACAATAGCCACAGGCTGGTGGATTTTGGGATGCCAACAGGAGGAAGCAAAGCAAAGAGCAGGATCACAACCCCAGATTTCCAGGGAGCAGACTGGCCTCTTCACAGATCTGCTAGGAAGAAGCCACATGGCCCTGGAGAAGCATGCAGGAGAACTTGTTGATTTCCAAGGAATATTTCACCAGCCCTGAAACTAGTCCATCTGAATGAGCAGGAAATCAGCAAAAGTGGCTGGAGACCTGCATGCATGAAGACAGAGCTCCTAACTAAACTCAGACATAAAAAGGAAGCATTAAAAAGGCGGCAGCAGGCACAGCTGACCCAAGAGGAATAGAAAGACACTGTCTGAGCATGCAGGGATTGCATCCCTTTTAGTGGGATGGAGGCAAATCTGACAAGGGACGAGAACAGCAACAAGAAACATTTCTACAGATACATCAGCAAAGAACAGGCAAAAATGCAGTCCTGATGGGGCAGAGGATCTGATGACAGAGGACACCTTTAACTTAAAGGAGGTTGTACCTAAAAGGGAGGATAGATGGACATCCACCTCCAAGTAAGAAGCAACAGGACAAGAGGAAATGGCCTGAAGTTGCACCACAGGAGATTTAGGTTGGATATTAGGAAGTATTTCTGTGCAGAAAGGGTTGTGAAGCACTGGAACAGACTGACCAGGACAGTAGTGGAGATCCCATCCCTGGAGATATGTAAAGGATGTGCAAATGTGGTGCTGAGGGACGTGATTTAGTGGCAACCTGGCAGTGCTGGGTTAGTGGTTGAACTTTATGATCTTAAAAGTCTCTTCCACCCAAAACAATTCTGTGACGTACATAAGGCCAAGGTAGTCAGTGCTTTCTTCTTCTCAGTCTTTATTGCGATGACCAGCCTTCAGGAGTCCCAGTCCCCTAGTCTGGAGGGAAAACATGGAACAAGGCAAACCCACCATCAGCGTGGGAGTACTAGGTTAGGAAGCATTTCAACAAACTGGACAGACGTAAAATCATAATAAGATGAACTCACAAGTGCTAAATGAGCTAGATGATCCCACTGCAATGACACTTTCAATTATCATATCCTTATTATGGCAATGGGGGGAGGTTCCTAAAGACTGGAAGAAACCATGTGTCACTCCTGTCTTCAAGAATGCAGATACAGGGATCTACAAGCCAGAAAGCCTCCCATCAATCCCTGGAAAGGTGATCAAGCAACTATTGGAAACCATGGACAATGAGGACGAGAAGCCAGCATGGACTTAAGACAAGTTATGCTTCTGCTATGAAGCATCTGCTATGAAGATATGACCGGCCTGGTATACAAAAGGAGACCTTTAATGTGGTTCCTCTCAACTTCAAGTGGGCTTTCAACACTGTTATCCATAACATCCTTCTAGACAAGTCGATTAGGTACAAGATAGGCAGATGTATGACAAACTGGACTGAGAACTGACTGAACATCTGAGCTCAAATTTGTGATCCCACAAATTCCAAATGCAGGGCAGTCATTAGCAGAGTACACCAGCAGCCAGTAATACAGCCACAATTGATTCACGCCCTCATTAATGACCTAAATGATGGGTCAGGGTACATCCCCAGCAAGTGTAGTGCGGGTGCAGAACTCAGTAGAGTGCTTGATACATGGCTGTGCTGTCCTTCAGAAGGACCTCAACAGGCTGGAGAAATGGACTGATGGGTAGCTCAAAATTCAATGTGAGGAAATGCAGAGTCCTGCACCTGGCAGGAATAACGCCATGCAGCAGTATGTGCCGGGGGCTGACTGGCTGAAAAGCAGTTTGTCAGAAGGAAAGAAAAAACCACCCCCGCCCCCCCTAAAAAATCCAACAATACCACACACAGATCCCAATGAAAAAGTCAACCACGAACCAACAATATGCTTCAGGGCAAACAGCCTGGAGAGGAGAATGCTCAGAGGATCTTACCAATATGGACAAATACCTGATGGGAGGGTGTACAGAAGGTGGTGACAGACTCCTTTCAGTAGATCCAACAACAATGGGCACAAGAGAACAACAACAGATAATAGGCAAAAATCGAAATATTGAAAGTTTTGCTTAAATATGAGAACGAAGTTTTACTTTGTGGGTAACTGGATTCAGGAACAGGTTGCCCAGAGAGATACTCAAAAGACAACTTCACAGTATGCTAGGCAGCCTGCCCTAGCTAACACTGCTCTGAGCCAAGGGCTTTGACTAGAAGATATCCGTAAGCACCTTCCAGCCTCAACTTTCCTGTGACTGTCAGTTTTATATTGTTCTAGATTGGAACTGAGATGAACTCATCCACAATGACACTGCATCATGAGTTGATCAACCTCAGTTCCTTACTTTCTATAGCCCTCAGTCTCTCCCAAGACTTAGAATTTACTTCCACCTTGCTTTAAGAGCAATACATGGTGCTGGTCTAACAGTTCTCATGTAGTGAGAGAAGAGGTTTGCAGAAGCTTAGGCAGATCTATTTTAAGTTTTCAGATTATACTGCAAACTAGCTTCATCTGTGGGTGGATGAAGTTAAGAGCAATGATTATGAACCAGCAACCAAGAAGGCTGGAAGTAGAGCTCCAGACTCTTGGTATATTTTTTGCTGGGAGAGCTGCCAGGCTCCCTTCCAGAATATGAGTGCTAAGTAACTGCACTCCAGCAAAACACCAAGTATTTATACTTGATCAGGTGCTAATTGAGGGCAGTAGCTCGGAAGCAGATGAGCAAGGGGTCGCATGCAAGCAATAGTTTTTAGTTAGTAACGAGATGTTTGCAGCAAGACTTTTAACATTCATCTCCACAAATTAACAAATTCAAACAATGCATTCACTGCAAGCCTGGTATTCCATATCAGTTCTGCTTGATACGACAACCTCCAAAACAGCCTTGAAGCTCGCTTCGGCTGTCCAGTGTTAACAGAGCCAAGCACAAGGTACGCACATCTTCAAAAAAGAAACAATGAACAGGTTATAGGTAGCTGGTCACAAGTACAGTATCAGGTAATCAAAGATGACTGAAAGAGAACAAGGGAGTCTGAGCCCTAGGACAGGTGGGATATGAAAGCTTTCGGAGTGGTAGGCAAGAAACAAGTTCGGGGAGTCAGGACACCATCAGATACCTGCCAGTCTCAAGACAGAATATCACAATATCACCCTGTTAGGACTTTAGAGGGATTACATGGATCACAGCTAGAGCACAGCAGAAGTAAGCCATACAAAACATATTCTTTCTAATTCTGCGGAGTCTAGCACTTCCAACACTTAGCAGCATACTATTAAATCTGCACAGTGTCAGTGGGTCTGCATCCTGAGGATTAACCATGCTTCTACAATTATTTGGATTAACAGCAGAATACTGGTCTTCTTGCCTCTGCTCCAAACACAGTAACCCATTAAAAATGCTTTTTCTTCTCAGCATCGAAGTGTTTGTTCTAGTGCACAGAGCAGATTCGCTATCGAAAGTGACAAACTAGAAAACTGGAGTCAAGTAGTCACATGCAAGAATGACTTTTTTTTCTTAAGGAAAAGAAAAAAAAAGATAAATCCCCACTGATACTTCCCCATTTGTCTTACCCTCCTCTGCAAAGGATTTGCTCTGAAAAGCATCTCTCATTAGCTTGCACACCTTCCAAAAGCTCCATAAGACACTAAGAACTCAGTTTTTACAGCTAACTCTACAATGGACCCTGCCATACATCCTAAGGGATTGTTTCCCTCTGACCTGATGTCAATTAAAAAAAGGAGAGGGACTCACTATTGTTTAGGGTTCAGTTTTAGCTGTCTCCTTATGTGCAAGCTAGAAGGGTAAAGGGAGAATAAGCTTGGAAAAGTTGACAGTGGTCAGGTAGCAGGACAAACAACATTTCATGTAATTAGACTCGAGGGGATCAGAAAGATCTTTATAGAAAGATTTGGCCAATACAGAAAAGCTTCAGAGACAAGAATCTACAACTCAAGTGTTTCCTGTTTGCAGCAGAATCACTGTGAAAGCCAAGAACTTAGCCAGAAATGTCCATTTCATTTAAGAGGTTAGATACTTGCTGCTCAGAAGGCAAGGTTTTCTGACTCTTAAAACTGCTCTCTCCAAGTCAGGAAGAAGGCACTACTTCAGACAACTGAAGTTCTGCAGCCCTCTTCCTAAGACTCAGAAAACTTGGGACTAGTCTACTTAGCAGGCCTCGGAACGAGAAAATAGCACAGAAGGGGTTTGGTCCCTTTTCCAGAGTGTACTGCTCCAGTAGCATTAGCCACCGCCCTTAAAGAGCGGCCAAAGGTTTATGAGACTTCATAGTTAGACAGGGTCTAAACTACTGGATTATTCCCACGTTTGAATCAAAAACCAATGAGAGACATGCAGGCAG
>NW_010432781.1:0-2951 GCF_000710305.1 Buceros rhinoceros silvestris | reverse complement strand
CATTCCTGCCCTCCAGGTTCCTCTGACTCAGGATAAAGGAGTTTTCTTGCTCAGCTGCTACAAAAAAGTATGGAAAGCGTGCTTTAAAGAATGCAAAGCAGTGATGGGAGAGGTTCATCCACTTCACACTGCGTATCTGTAGCAGTGGAAAGTGAAGCACTGCTTTATGGGCAGACGACTTCCCTTCTGCACTTTCTCCCCTCAGAGGACTTCAGTCTTAGGTACTTTTATCTTGAAGCAGTGTTTAGTTTAAGTATTTGCTCAGATCAGGAAAAACCCAGGAAAAGCAAATTATGCAGTTAATGGTGGCAACTCAGCCATTGTCACTATCGCTTTGCCAGTACACGCCTAGTAATGGACAGTAGTCCTTACAGAAGCTTGCTGACTCAGAGACACTTTGAAGCAGGAGACTTCAGCCCACACTTCTCCTGCAGTGCCAGTATTCACCAAACTCTCCAGAAAGGCCAAAGCAGCAGACAAGCAGAGCTCTTGTTTAAGAATCAATCAAGAACAGATGTAGAGCTTTAAGCCTCCATCAGGCTTAAACATTGACCTCCCTCTGTTACCAAACTACTGGAGCTATCCACACATTGTTAGCTCATTAGCAAGCCAGCCTTTGAAGAGATTAATGACCCACCACCAGAGATTAAGACCAAGAGATGTACTAACCATCTAAAAGGCAGTTCTACCTATCTACCTCCACCTATCATACTTGCTTTCCAAACAATACATACAGCAAGCAGTTGAAGTTTACTATTGCCTTAAAATTAGGACACCTGTTTGTTTGCTCAAGTTTTTCCTGAGGTGTGAAAGAAGTCAACTTGATTTTTTTTTTCTTGCCAGTGTCTCAGATACGAAGCAGAAGAAGGGACATCCCTCACACAGAGCTGTTGGATTCTTTCAATCAGAAGGATCAGACATTTGCCTTTTTCTGCTAATTCAGCTAAAAGGGGGGGGGTAGAATGCTGCTCTCTTCCTACTGGAAATCCTTTTATTCTGCAAGGCTCATTACCCTAGTGCCATTTCCAGTCCAACCACAGAATTGCTCTTGAGTCTAAAAATCTCTTACCTCACCCCCTTTTTGCTCTCCCCTTTAGAATACTTTTGTGCTGCCAAGTGCCCATAACAGGAAAGCTCTACAAACAGGTACTAGAAGCTGGACTTCACCTGTGTGGAAAAACTGAAGAACCTTCCTACTATGGAAAAGCTGGCTGGCCGCAGCCTGAGGCTAGAGAAGAGTTTCTGCTCCTAGGTTATCACGGATACTGAGACACTTCTCAGACACCACAAAGCAGCAAAACAGAGAAGAGTTTGCTTGAACTCCTAAAGCAAAAAAACTCTTTAATACAGCTGAGGAAAGCAGGTACATGGTGCGAGCTATTCCTTATAACACAGCTTCTCCCAGCAGTGAGGATGGCCAGTGCTACCAGGGCACAGTACCATCACTGCACTCCAGAGCGGCCAGAAGACCCATGAAGGCAGATGCCAACTCCTATTGCTACAGGTTGGTCAGACAGCAACACAGATACATGAGTAAATACAACCTATTATAGACAAAGAACTCAACAGTTCCACCTCCTGCCTTACTCACATACTCCCTTCTCTCAGAGGGCCATCAAGTGCCAGGGGAAGGCATATGTTCCCAGAGGGAAGGTAAGTCTGGCTTCTCACTTAAGCAACAGTGGGCAAATGTTCAAGGAGAGGGTTCCTTACACGGGCAGGAATCTGTACAGCACAGTTACAAGGCAGCAGAAGGCAACACACGGAAGAGGCCAGGCTACCTTGACTCACTCCCATAGAGCCTAAGAGTATATTCATCAGACACCACTGTCAGCCCCAAGGCTTTTGGAGGTTAGCAGATGTGTCCTGCCCATAAGCAGCTCCATACTCCCCTGGACAACAGCCACAGGAAGCACCTCTTGCCACCAGCAGCTCTATACGAATACCAGCTGGCCCAGAACTGCTTACTACAAGGTTTCAAACCGATCTCATCCCTTGCAACCCTTGCTCCCAGGAAACTCTACCTTAACGCATTTCAGGAAGCTGCCCAGAGAGACGCTAAATCCTTGCAAGAGTAGTTAAGGTATCAGCAGTGCTGCACTGTCACTACCGCTTTCACAGTCAAATTACCACATCCAAGGCCCACACTCGGACAAAGCACTTTACAAAGCCCGCAAGTGTCCTGTGGGCACATGGCAGAGCTAGGGAAGAGAAAGCAGGTACAGACATTCCTGCAACAACAACCCTTCTGTGCTACGCGGCTGTGAAGAAGCGAGCAGGAGCTCAGGTCTGGAGAGGACAATCACAGACAAGTTCACGGCAAGCTCGGTGCTAAGGAAAGAACGGCAGCTCCAAGCCTTCCCTGTCAGGGCTACAGGAAGGAGTACGGCACGGGAGTTGCAGCAATTCCCGAAGCACTCAGACCCCTCCGTAGAGGGTGTGAGCCACAGGAAGATACGATCAGCAAAATCTTGCCCTCGCACTCGCTCCCCCCGAGAACGGGAGCACCATGTCCCAGCTGACCCTTCGCAGAGGGAGACAAGATGCCTGCAGCCCCTCACATCGGGTGCCTTCTCTCCCCCGGGGCAGCCCCGGGCTCTGGCAATGGATGTCAGCAGCGCCCAGGGCTTTATTTCCCCCCGGGATGCAGCCGAGGAAGGGGATGTGGCGGGGAAAGACACACAGCCCTTATCCCTCCTCTCTATACTCCCCGTCAGAAGCAGACACTCCCCTCAAGCGCCGCGCCCCCCCCCCCTTTCCCGGGCCGTACCTTGTCGGCGATACTGCGGGGCAGGAGCAGATCGGGACTAGGGGTGAGCGCCGGCCCCATCTCCTCGCTGCTGGACGTAGCCAGAGGATGCGGCATCTCCCGCAGCGACTTGGGCCCGGAAGACGGGAGAGGCTTGGGGGCGCCCGCTGCGCCGCCCGACATCGCGCTGAAACCGGGCAGT
>NW_010432780.1:12705-12910 GCF_000710305.1 Buceros rhinoceros silvestris | reverse complement strand
ATCGATTGGGGGTGTGTGTGTGTGTGTGTGTCTGCGTGTGCGTGTGGTCCTGAGGCCGTGGGGTTAGCGGGAGTTCTCAGGGGCGGTGGGTGCTCCTTCGGGCTGAAGGGAGGTCAGGCGCAGGCCGAGGTTCCGGTCCGGCAGCTCGCTCGGCTGGTGGGTGAGCGGTGCCAGCGGCAGACTGAGCGATGGGGCTGCGCCGAGA
>NW_010432780.1:4418-12567 GCF_000710305.1 Buceros rhinoceros silvestris | reverse complement strand
CTGGGCTTGCCAACAGGCAGCAGTTTGCTAAAGGACACCGGCTGCCAAGGGAAACGGACTTTGCAGCGAGGCTGCCGTTGACAGCTCTTGAGCTGTCCCTCACCCAAGTTCTTCTTCAAGGTTTCCACTCGGAAAGTTGTGTGGAAAGTGGCTTTTGCGCTACTTTTCTGTGACTGAGTATGCCAAAGCTGTTGGTGAGGGAAAGGTGAGGATGGCAATTTTTTAAACCTTTTTTTTTTCCGCCCAAGTCAGTTTTCAGTGTGAATGAAGTTGACCACAAGCTCCAGACATGAGACTCGCTACCAGTTTCATAACCTAGTTCCAGTCCAATTTCTGTTTAGACTGGTGGCTAAATTGTTGGTCAGGCTACTCGGTATGCATTGAAGAGCATTAGTTAAACATTTGCTGCTACGCTGTCTATGAATCTGCAACTAAGTCCGAAATGAGAGCGTAATGAAAATGCTGGCAAAATACATGCTTTTATATTTTACCCAGTTCATAATTCGTCTTCCCACCTCTGGACCATCTGAGCTCTTGCAGAAAGATCTTGTACTGGAGCTCAAGTGCTTTATTTAAAATAAAAAATGCATCTACTGCCTGACTGATTAAACAGGCAAGAATGTTTTGTAAATCTAGGCCTGTGGGTCTGCTGGGAGGCTTTTCCCCAAGCATCACCTTTTCCTAAGCTAGTAGAAACAATGGTTGGAAGCACAGATTGTCCAGAAGAAACGCCTGAGGAGAAGAATTGTACAGGAAGCAGAATTTTCTTTATGCATCATGATATCTGTCCAAGAGACCCATTCCCCCCAAACCTCTGACTGTTTCTTATCCATCTCTAATATCACTGTGAAGCAGCAATACTTTCATCACTGAATTTAATGGTTTTTAAGAAGTTTTGCACTGTGCTGAGTAGACACATGCTAATGGTTTGATAAATTGTGAATACTTTACTTTTGTCCAGGGAGAAATAGCTTCTGTTAGGCATTCATGCTGCTCAATATTAGAGTTCTTATAACGGCACTGCCAAAAGACATTGGAATAGTTGTAGTTAACAAATAAGCAAATATTTTTCATCACTGAAGTGAAATAGTGTTTATATAACCTGAGGCTATTGCACATAGATTTTATTTGTTCTAGAAAGCAAAGTGTATACTGTTTGTTTATTTTCTGTTGAGGATTTATCAGCTTGCGCAAGACATCTGAAGTTAGACAACGTAGATTAGTTAGTAGTGAGGATTTAACTGCAAAAGTCTTCATTTGAATGTTGTTTATTTTGCATGAATACATACGTTCAGCTAGCGACTTGCTTTGAAATATTTAGTGTATTTATATTCAATTTTACTTAGATTTTTTGAAAGAGGAGTAGCTTGAAGATTAAAAGAAGGATTTGAGAGGAACTGATATGGATAATTCCTACATTTGCGCATTTAAATTAAGCTGTACAGTTATTTCCTTTCTGTGTTTCTCATAGGTCTCTGGTCTTCTATAAAGAGAAAAGGAAAAACATCTGTCAGTTTGATAACGTCCCTGGGAGGTGCTGTTTACTGTTCCAAAAGGCCATTGGGACTGTAAGATTTCCTGCAGTTTCTGACATCTCAGCAGAATGTCCTGGTCACTTGGAGTGACATCTGTGGTACAGCCATCAGTGGTCTTTGGCTTCCATCAAGGTAGTAAACATACACTTCGGGGATCTCACCAGAGCACTCTCTTGAATCTCCTCCTTTCTTCCCAATAGGCAACCCTCCTCCCCTGCCCCATCTTCTGAATGTGATATATAATGTCATGACCCTCCAGCCCAAGGTTTATGAGTATAAAAGATATCTCTATGGAATGTTATGTACAAATAAACAAAATGCTATGTTGTGTTACATATTGTTAGCACACAGAGAACATGCCAATTCATATGTCAAGAGTGCTCAGTAGATGCATATTTAACATGGATCTTTTAGGTCATTACTTGCAGCAATACAGGTTTTAGACTTTATGTGAAATCTGATTTTAAAATATAGAACTGTAAAAAGAAAATCAGATACCCCAAATATTCACTGCTATTTCTGTTTTGTAAGCTGAAAGTGGATGAATTGATTTTAAAAAAAGTGTGGCTAAAGTGTTTGCCAGTGGAAATTTATGCTTAATCCTAAAATGATCCAAATGCTCCAGCCAAAATGGAGTTTAAAGCTGAAATGTTATCAGATTCTGCATTAGCAAAGGTAGCAGCTAGTGCTTAAATATTAAGGTGAGTCTAATACAACGCCAAAGTAAAAGTCACAGCAGCAAAGGGCAGGGTGGGTTACAGCTGAATATAGCTTGTTTTCCCCTTTCTCGTCTATGGTTGAAGGGTAAGCTTCTGGAAAGCAGTACACCCGTATGGTTAGGCTGCAAAGAAAATAAAGCTCTAGTGCAGGATGCCATTTCTTTTTTCTGCTCATTGGGAGAAGAAATTCTTCACTGGATGTGTTGAAGTCATTACATTGAAAGGTTCAATGCAAGCGTGAAGTTCTGGTCACCCTTAGGCTGTGCTACTGTAGAGCAGTACTGCAACTGCCCAGTGACTGGGCAGAAGGATCCTTTCCTTGTTGCAGGACACCTGATTTGTCCTTTTATTCTGGCTAGCCCTGCAGAATGGTGCATGTTGTTTAAGATTTATCACTATATTGGGTTTTTATACATACAGCAGAAGACTATTTTATATACTGTGTTCATTTGATTCCATGTTTACCTGTTGGTATGCGTTCACATTCATTTGCATCGTGTATCCATCATGTTTCACTGAGGAATCTTAAGCTAAGACAGGTATTTACATCACTTTATTAAGGATGGTTGGGGCAGAGTCACTCCTAGAACCAGAGAGAAATACAGGAGTTTTAATTACCCTGGCTCAATTTACCCCATGGCTACAGCTTGTCAGTCACAGTAGTATTATGTATTATGTGAAATCAACTTGATTTTGTTCAGGTTTTCATGCTATTTAAGACATGCTATGTCATGCATATTTAGAAAGTTTCTTTTTATATTGATTCATTTGCTTGGGACACTGCCACCTAGCTGAACTCTTCCCTCAACAGTTCTGTAGTTAGTGTGATGGTAGGACCAAGATGAAACATTTGACAGCTAAGATTTATTTGGGTTCCCCTGAAATATTCTTCAATAGTCAAATTGCTGATGGGAAGAAGGAACAAAAATAGAAAAGCATTATTATTATTACTGTTACAATTCATACAGTGACAGTTAACTTACCCATATAATTTGAAGGAAATGCTGACATGAACATTATTTTTAGTCTGAAAATACCTTATAGTAAAGCTTGCAACATTAGTCAAAAAGTCAGGATTACCCACGCACATTTTAATAGCTAGGCATTTGAGAAAAGAAACAAGGAAAATATGTAAATGTATAGGATGCAGATTTACTGAATGTTTGGAGGAAAGGAAAGCTGATTATTACAGCAATTCTATGTTTAAGAAATAAAATCCATGTGTTAGAGTGAAGATGTGGAAATAAACTATATGAAGGGAATCTTCTATTATTTTGAGTTGAGGTGGATGTGACATAATTTGGGCAATGACAACCAGGCTGCAAAAGCATGAAGTGGATACTTCACCAACATAGGAACTATACATTTTAAACAATACTTTAAATGACACATTTTAACATTTACTAGTCTATTACCTTATCCTTGTATGTCTCACGTAAAGCCAAAATAAGAAGGAGGATAACATGTAAGCTATGTCTAAAGGTACATGAAGAATGGTAAGACATTAGATGAGGAGCAATACCTTTTATCAGAAAAACTGATGTTTGAAAATAGACAATAAAATCCCTTTTAGGTTTATTAGTCTTTTTTTTCAAGCTATATCTAACTGCCTGTTCAAAGCTTGTCTCATTTGTAGCCCTAGAGAGTTATATCAATAGCTATGATACAGTTTTTTAAGCCATGTGGGAGTGTGGCAGCAAGGCAGGTCAAATCAGCTGTAGCCCTCTTCTAGGCAGGTGCTCATATTATGGTCTTAACTGCAACTCCTGATAGCCAGTAAATCATTACAACAGGTCTCCGAACTGATTTGTCCTGGTTTTATATGCACAGAAATTAATGTACTACGTTTGAACCCAAATGATAAGTGGGCTCAAATGTTTCTCAAAAAGGACTGAAAGAAGGATGGAGATCTTGGAAGGATATATTGTGATGGATGAATCCCTTTGACTGTTTCCTGAATCTCACAGTCTTGGGACTCTGCTTTCTCACCCCACAAAAGTAATACTACTGGTAGTAGCTACTTGTTCCAGATAATAGCGGGCATCTGAGCCAAACATTTAAAAATATAGTGCTGTGCATTATAGCACAGGAGTAAGTCCAGAGAGGGCTGCATTCTGCAGTGCTTGTCAGTGTGACTTTGAGGAAGGTTCAGCACCCACATGGAAAGTCAATACCTCCACATCTGTGAGGAAGTTAACTTCAGTCATAGAGGGTTACAGGTGGTGTTTTTTTTTTCCTTAACACTTGTAAACCATAAAGCCTTTAAATATGTGTACGTGTGGAGATGCATGATCTATTTCTGTGTCCTCTACGTGCTCTGTATTCTCTGGGTAAAAGACAAGAGTTGATACATACCACGTGCATGCATAGAGTTATTTCTTAATTTAGCAGCTCATATAGAAATTCTGTCCAATTCTTTCATCCTTCTCTCACTGTGTCTGTGTGGCAAACACCCCGGGGTTGCTGTGGTTTTTGAATTGTATTTGCATGATACTGTGTAATGAGGGATTACATTGTATTGTAGTTGTTTGAAGGAGGTCACAGTAATGTTTTTTTTTTCTTCTTTTACTTTTTTGTGGTGCTTTTAATAGTCATTTTGGGATCAGCTGCCGTGCAAAAGGAAGACATGCATTTAAGAAAGAACCACCTAATTGTGACAAATTATCAGAAGGCTTTAGATGTGGTGCAATACCTTGTTTTCCTGTAAAGTCCTCTCTAGAAGTGGGGCGGTGGTCCGTATTTTTGATTTGTGAGGTACAAGCACAGAAAAAACAGATTGCAGAGAAGAAAGTCAAGAATTTTTCATTAGTGAGTAAGACCAAAAGCTTCAAAGATCTGTATCATCTTGATAGCAGTGCTTTTCCTATTCTTGACTAGGACTTTGGAAAAGTGAAACAGGAAATACTTTCTAGGACTTAATTTTCCAGGAAGTTTTTGAAAACTATTTGCATATCACCCAGTGCAAAATTAGTCATCACAGCCTTTAAGTACGTACTTAATCAGGACAAATGTTGAAGTGTCCATGTGTCTGTGGCTCGCATGTTTTATCCTTGTGTTGTACCGTGGTGATAAACTGTCCGGCTATGTTACCCACCTCTGTTGACTTTCTCCAGTTGATGCAGTCCCATCTGCAGTAATGCAAAATGACGCAGAGTGGGGGAAGGATCAAAATACAGCTCTGTGCTCTTCAAGACATGCACAAAGCCACCACCAGAGCCTGCCAGTGACACAGGTCATGTAGAATGCTTACATGGATGTACAAGAAATGCTCTTTTTTCTCATGGCTGGCAACGGTGCAGAGCCCCTGCTGTAGGTGGAGAAAGGGAACTGGTTGAGAATTTGAAAAGAGCAACTGGCAGGAAGGAAAAGGGATTGTGTGCCTACAGCTGCCAAGGAGCTGAAGATAGAAGCAGCTTTATGAAGGGGAGCATGGAGCAAAGGGAGGAAGAATGATTGCAATGCAGATGTTTATAGGAAGATGAGAGTAGGTGAGTTGGAGGAACCCTTGTGTTTGAAAAAAGATTGGGAGCACTCGGAACTAATAGGAGGTTGTCAAGGGTTAGGGCTGGGATGGCAACTAGACAAATGACAGAGCAGGGGAATGACAGGGAGGTCTTTACAGAGGAGAGGATGGAAGGTGCCCCACAAAGAAAAAGAGGCAAAAGGTCTTTGTACCTGCAATAAACTCATTTGGTTGAAATACATAACTCTGAAGATTCTATGCCCTTTCTTCTACAAACTCTGCCCCTAGTAGTGTTAATATTCTGTGAATTGTTATGTATTTGCATTAAATGTTTTTGAAAGATACAGAGATATGTTTCTGGACTGAATGTCAGAATCAGGGCCTTATATAATGTTAACATATTTAAAACATGCATTGGGTTGCTCTTCTGTTCCTTGGCAAAGCTGGTTAGCTGACTTCAGGGCAGGCTCATTTATTTTGGTATGTGTTTGACCTTGAGGCAAGCAACTTATTTGAGAGGTTTATGTTTATAAATTCCACCTTAACATAGTATCAGCATAGACCCATGACACATAATATCTTTACAAAAGTGGGGAGCAGGTTGTTGCATAATTAGCTTCATCTGCTAATACTGAAGACGAATAGGTACCTGCAGAATGCACTTGCTGTCCCCTGGCTTCAGGCTGAGAGAAATCTTGTCTCCGTCAGTTGAGATCATACAGGGAAGCTTAGAGTCTCTTACAAGACTAATACAGTTGCCCATGCTAGATGGTTTGAATATCCCTCCAATTGCTGTCATTAGCACTGAGATTTCCAAACACATCATTGCTGCAGAAGTTTATTTTTAAAAGAATGTCTGAAAAAAGTTAAAATTTATTGTTTATAGACCTGGACTATGGAAGCCAAAATGTTTATTTCTGTTAATAACTCAGGCCTCTGAGGGTTTGGCTGCTTTTCTCTAGTAATTAACGGAGACAGTAGGAGAGGAGGAGTGTTCATACCACCCAAATTTAATCTCCCAGGCATCTCTCTGAAGTTGATTAAGAGCTGATTAATAGACTTCTCCAGAAGGTGGTTCAAAGCACCTGTATTAATTATTTTATGTATTTGTGGGTAGTTAAATCAAGGTTGCTATGCAAAGGTATCCTTGCATTGATTATGATTAGAGTTACTGCTACAGTAAAGCAGAGCCTTGAGAAGTTTTATGCAGGAAAGAGGAAATTTTGGCAAACAAGGACTAATATGAAAAGCCCAGGCTTAGTGTATTCTGTTTATGGACATTTTTTTGTCTGCATTTGGCTCAATATATGAGCCTCTGAGACAGGTGAAACAGGAGGTTGAAAGTAAATCAGTACTAATAATTTTGGTCTAATGCCACTTGGAATCTGTCAAAAGCAGCAGTGGTACAGAAAGCAGCATTTGGTCACGTTTAATTTTTCTCTGAAATATTTCTATGAACTATGGTAAAAACAGATGGAATTTAAAATATACAAAGAGAGACAAAATGTCAAAATGAGAAAGCAGTGCATTGTTATGAAAAATAAGTACTTTAAATTTTGACCACTTGGAATGGATTTCAAAAGCACCAAGTAAAAAGCAATTATTTGTTCTTTTTAACTTTCATTTTCATTATAGGTTTTCCTTTTCAGGGAAGACATCTTTATCTGTATGACAAATATGGACTTAATGCGCTTAATAATAATAATAATAATGATTAATGTAGTATTTTACTAAATGTTATAATGGAGAAAAGTCACAAGTGTCAAGTCTGTTGGCTCATGATTTTAGGGAGTATCTCTTTGAACATGGCAACTTAACACATTTGAAATCATTTGGGGAGAGAAGATGACTTTGTAAGGGATGCTGTGTTGCTCGTGGGTGGCCATGCAGAATTCAGCTTATTTTCCTTGCATCATGACCCATGTGTAGCAGAGAGCAAAATCTTGCCTTCCATACAGTGTCTGAGTTTTAGGGTAAGGTATCAGATTATGCATTATGCTATATATGTATGTGTGTGTATACATTGGCATTGTATTCAGCTTTTTTTAGGCAGGAGCATAGTAGTCACAGGTGAATTTGAGTCAGGTCAGGTACCGTTCTTTAGTAATGCTCATTTGTCCCCAGAAATCTTGAGTGCAGTGTGGTAGGTCAGCAAAGATCTCCTTTTTAGGAGAAGTTTGCTTTAAACTATCCTATAGCATTTGTATTCCCTGCCATGTAATGTCAAGCAGCATCCTCATAGGCTGAAAGTTTTCGCACCACTGTCGCTTGAAAAGTCATGCGACTGTGCTGTGAGCTCAGTTGCTTCCCGTGCTCTCGGCCACCATGGAGCCTGCCTGCCTGCTTGCGTGCTGTGCCGTTGCTGTGCCGTGCCTGCCTGCTTTCCTGCCTGCTTGCTTGTTTCTCCCGGAGCTGCCGCTGCCGCGCGTTCA
>NW_010432780.1:1051-4376 GCF_000710305.1 Buceros rhinoceros silvestris | reverse complement strand
GCGCCCCCCACGTGTCCCCCGCTGCTGCGAGCCCTATCGCTGCTGCCGCCGCGTTTTGACACAGCCGCGTCGTGGGGATGGACCTCTCACACTGCCGCCTCCGCTTCCTCGGCAAAGCGCCGCCGCCACGAGAGACCAGCCCAGGAACCGCGCTCCACAGGGGATCGGAGCCCCACCTCGTCACGACTGAGGAGCCGCGCCCAAGAACCGACTGAGCTGTTTTTGCCGGAAAAGCCGCCGTGCTGCCTCGGCACGCCGCATCGGAGCCCCTCACCGGAGCCCCACTGAGCCAGGTCTGGACTGCCCGCGCGCCCGAGAGCTGTTTGCTTTTGCTTTGCTTCATTCCGCCACAGAGGCTGGTAGGACTTTGTGCCAATTCGACTCACGCTAAAGACTCATAGGATTGTGCCGATTCTACTCTACCTCGCGGGGTCGGGAATATTGTAATTACGCGGGCTCCTGTGTTCCAGTCACGCGGCAGAACCACATGTCCGCTGCCATCTCGGATCACTGCCGCGGTCCGTGTTTGCTTTCAGTTTAACCCTCGCCTTCCCCAAGCCCTCAATATCTCACTGTTTTCCTTTGTATTTAATATATATTTGTTCGTAGTGTTATTAAAGTTTGTTTCAGTTTTCCAAAAAGCATTCTAGAGGTCTCACTAATTCTTTTCTCCCTTCCCCTATTCCTACTGGAATAGGGGAAGGTATTGTTGTTACCAGACCGTGGCTCAGCCTCGGCCAAACCAGTGACAGTGCAGTATTTGTATTTATATATATTTTCAAAATGTAACTGCTAGTTGGGAGACACTAGTAGTTTTTGCTGTCCTAATTTTGCACAACCTAATTACGAATTGAGAACAACTTAAAAAGTTTGAAAAGTTAGACTAAGTAAGCTATTTTGAAATTCTAAATTCAGATTTACTATGGTGGGCAAAGATTTTCAATGTGTATTTTACTTTGGAGCTTTAATGTTTAGAATTTCTTCCCATTTTACAGTTGTCCAGCAGTATACCAATGAAGTTTTTCCCAATGCATTTTTTAAGCTAACCTTCTTCCATGCAGTGAGAACTCCATATTTCTTGAGAGTATATATGAGAGACAGTGTTAAATTCAACATTAAGTTAATTTTAAAATTAAATTATTTTGAGGTGTAGAATTTCAGAGTAATATGGTGAAACTAAGTTATTTCAACTCTTAGTGTTGCCATGAGTTGATAGATATAAAGAAAATGTATCATCAGCTACTTAGATGTTTCTTAAATACAGCTTATTATTTATTATGGTCTGTCCAAACAATAGAGGCTTTTGTGATAGCTCCACTGCATTTAGCACGCAAGGCTATTCCTCCTATTTCTATCTCAGTACCCAGACAGAGTAAAACCTAAAAAGTTAAGAATTGTGTTCAGGTGAATTGCAACTGTTCAGAGAAATGACTGTAAAAACATACCCATAACACATGAAAAATATAGTATCTTTTATTAATGCTTTCACATGAAGAGTAATTAACATGAGTTATAACAGCTATTTGGAAAAAAAAAACCCATAACCCAAATAACCCAAACAATTAGCTTTAAGTAAGATATTAAAGGGACAAACTACTCTTTGGAAAAGTCACAGGTGTATATTATAAATGTCTTTCTTGTATGTTGCACAACTTGTTTAGGACTCTTCACATGGACAAAGTAAATGCATACATCTTTGCAAGGCTGGAATCTAAAGCCTTGGCTGAACTGGAGAAGATGAAAAAGTAGATGAAGACATTATTTTGGCTTTTGAAAAAGTAGTGATAGACAAAAAGGCATACGGGGCCAAGGGTTGATTAAAAGATTCCAACCATATCTAGAGGTCGATCTGTGAAGAAGTTGAATGTATATTCACACCAAATAATTTTTTTACTGCTTATTGCTGGAAGGTGTAGATTTTATTTACTGTTTTGCCAGAAGTGCGCACACCCAAGAGATTAGATATTCCTGCTAAATTAAGAAGTATCTTGGCTACTACCTCTTAAGAACACTTGGGTTTATCCGGACGGAAGCTGCATGCTTGCTGTTGCTCTGCTGCGATGCTCACTGGTTTCAGCCGGAGAGGACCAAGCTAAAAGCTTGGGCTCCCTCTGCTGGGTGCTGGCGTTGCTCTGAGCTCTTCTGCGGCACAAACCGCAGGCGCTGCAGACATCACAACTGAGAAAAGACGAGTTGCAGCTTCTTTTAAACTATTACACTTTGAGCCAAAAAGATAATCAAATATCTATTAAAATAGATTTAATATAGCCGTTAAAATACAACAGCAATATAATACCTGTATTTGAAATGCTCAGAACAGTCGGAAGCAGTATTAGTTTTATGGTGAAAGAGCATCAGACAGAACAGAGAAGAAAATACCAGGCAGAAACAAGTTTCCGTTTCCTGTGATTTCAGGTACTAAAAGAGATGGTGGGAGTGGAGAGGTGAGGATGCAGTTTAACCAATCATAGCTCCTGTGTAAAACTCAACAGAAAACTAATATTCAATCTGTCATTGCTTTTTAGCCATCCCCAGAGTCTGGAGCATAATTTATTTCAAGATCCTTTGATTTTTGTTCAGATCTTAACTGGATAAGGTCTTGAGCAACCTGATCTGAAGTTGGTCCCTGAGCTGGAGGTTGAACCAGATAACCTCTGTAATTCCTTCCAGCACACATTGTTCTATGTTTCTGTACTAAAAGTGAGAGAAAAGTTAAACTTGTGAAAAAGAGTTCGTATAATATAGCCTTTAAATCCCATGTTCATCTTGAAAGGCCTTTTATATTCCAGGGTAGAAAAAGGCATTCTACCTGTATAAAGTGAGGGGCCTGGGTCCACTTTCTGCATTTTCACCCTTTGCATACCAGCAGGTCTTTGTAAGAGGAGGGGTGTAAGAGTACAAGGCTGCATTAGGGCATTAAGGAAAATGGCTGCATGTCCCCTGTACCAACTAATAGCTATTAATGAAGCTGTGGTATACCATTTACAGCTCATTTCAAAAGGAATCCTGGACACTATCTCTTAAATTGGTGGGTCAGGTGATGGTCTCTGACACAATGAGAGAAGGCTGCAAAGGCTGTGTGAAAGTGAGGGAAGGTTTTTAACACCCTCTCTGTGCTGTGACCACAGTTACCACAGAGCTGCTTGACACAACCATTCACTGCGTGGGAGAGAGAGTGAGTGGATGTGAACTCTGCCTCCTTCCCCAAAGTAAGGAACAGCAGTACGTAGGTTGTATGAAAGAGAGGTTTACAGTGCCAGAGGAAAGCAGGGAAATGTACAATATTCACAAGAGACAGAGGCTTGTTTAGAAGATGGGTCACAGT
>NW_010432780.1:0-959 GCF_000710305.1 Buceros rhinoceros silvestris | reverse complement strand
AAAAGGTTGGGTCACAGAAAAAGCCATAATCTAGGGATTCTTGATTTCCTCCCCCCCCCAGCCCTCCCCCCCTCCTCGGTACAGCTTAACTCCTATGAACAATAAAAATAGCCCAGCAAATCAGGTCTTTGAAGGCTAAACAGTGTTTTGAATACTTCCTTCCCTTCTGTCACTCCAGTGTCCAGTGTGATTTTCTCAGTTCTTCAGGCTATGGATGGATATGGAGTTTGTTTTTTATCCGGTGAGTTTGAATTATATGTGAAAAAGTGGTGAGATCAGCTTGCTGCAACAGCTTCCCATCATCCTGCCATGAACATGTCAGATGAAAGGTTTGTTTGGGCCTGTGTTGTGATTTCAGTAAAGGGGAACTGTCAAAAAAAGGACTATGCTTTTTCTACTGATCTGGAAAACTGCCTTTACAAACATGATACTACAATTATTTTGAGGCCAATTTCAAGATAGGTGCCTTTTTAATTTCATTTTATTTTTGTAATTTCTAAAACACAATAAACAAAGGGCAATTCTGAAGGAACAGTCTGAAATTTTTAAGAAACAGAGTGACCAAATCAGTCATGTGTTAGCAGTGAAAAACCCAGCTACAACATAAGTAGGTACAAGGAGGAAGGTTAAAAACCACCCTGGTAGTTCCATGACAGTAGTCCAATTAGTCCTCCCTGGTCAAAATGTCCTTGCTTTACTAGACAGTTTTTCAGAAAACAGAAAAAAATCATAATCGTAACCTACAGAGATAACCTGTAGAAGCCTCGTGATTCTTTTTACATCATCATCATGGCCCGGCTTTGTGGACGAAGATTTGGGAAGGGCTTTACCCACGCTTACTGCAAGCACGCTGATGGCTGAAAAGGCCAATGCGGGACAGGCAAGACCGGTTGCAAAGAGCACATTGGAAGGTCTCCTTGGGTGGTGGTAGAGTCAAGGCACGGTTCTTTCTGTGCTGT
>NW_010432779.1:18553-18858 GCF_000710305.1 Buceros rhinoceros silvestris | reverse complement strand
CTCTCCTTTCCCACCATTTCCCAGTCACTGCAGATGGAACAGCGACACAAGGAAGCACCGGTCAGGATTACCAAAATCAGACCTGGCCTTCCTGGAACGCGCAAAACCCCCCAATCATTCACGTAAAAACTCATGACTTCACTTCAGGTTTCCTCAGAACTGGCTGCGGCAGAGAAAAGCACCTGCCCTGCCTGGTTCAGCGCTAACCCGAACCATCTGCATCGGTCCCAGCAGTGCTGGGGGTGTACACTGCTGGCCCTGGCCAGTCTTTTCTGCACCTCCTGCCGAAGAGGTGTACATCTCCC